>NC_141553.1:47275000-47448750 GCF_021556685.1 Rattus norvegicus | reverse complement strand
GGAGCAAACTAATTCTTTAGGTTGTTTCTGTTCCGCGTTTGGTCCCAGAGACAACAAAACACACAGGGACAGACGCGAAGCTGCTCCGCCTTCGTCGGCTACCACCATTACCAGCTGGCTGCAGGAAGCGGAAGCCGCCTACTCTGACGCTGCCGGTAGCCATGCTCTGCCTGGGGTTAAATACAGGAGGTCTGCGTCTGTGATCCCATCTAGTGAGAGGACAACAGTTCCTTGGTTGGCTCTGTGGTCTGAGAGGATCACGCATAGCTCTACCTCTGACAGGGAGCCAAGTATTCCCCATACATTAATCTCCTCCTGTGTGCTTAGGAGCCAAAGACACAAAAATCCCCGTCGCTTACATCATCCTTATAAATTAGCATTCGATCCTCCCCAAATCTTACTCTTTAGAACAGGTATTTTTTTTAAAAGATTTATTTATTATATATAAGTACACTGTAGCTGTCTTAGACACACCAGAAGAGGGCATCAGATCCCATTACAGATGGTTATGAGCCACCATGTGGTTGCTGTGATTTGAACTCAGGACCTCTGGGAAAGCAGTCAGTGCTCTTAACCCTCGAGCCATCTCTCCAGCCCTAGATCAGGTATTTCTAAATAGTACGTATTTTGACAAAAAAAAAAAAAAAAAAAAAAGGAGCTCTGCGCCCCTGTCCTGACTGGCTTTCTACATCTACTGATAGGTGTTGCGCAGTTTCTAATTCGGAAACAAAGGTCTGACTTAACTTTCGAGCAGCCGGAAAGCTACGAGGCCCGGTATGGACCTCGAATTGTGCTTCGACCCATATCGCCAGGATTCACTGCTGTTATCTGGTGTCAGCTACAGCTTTGATAGGGAAGCTGGGGTCCTGAGAGTATGGACGCATTCCATCACCAGCCTGGTGGCTTCCAGAGCAGATCCCCAGTGCACTGAGATGCCCCCGCTCCCATGGCCGTAGTTGTGGACCACAGGCAGCCTCTGCTCTCCCCGGACTAGGATCTCCTTCTGCAGACGCACACCCGGCCTGCTGGGCCTCAGGCCCACTTTCTCTTTTATGTCGCAGGCTCTGTGGAGGGAAGGCTCAAGAGCGCAGCATCGAGAGAAAATCTCTCTGCTAAGTTCTGCATCCGGGGAGAGATTCCAGTCTCCTGTCTGTCTACTCCCTCCCAGGGTTACATAAGAGGTACCAGGGTAAACGTAAGTCAGCCCGCCCCCGTCGCGGATGAAATGCTTCACCCAAGGGGCCTGTGCCTGGAGCACTTGGCCCCTAACCGGGGAAACCGTGGCGTCTCCCACAAGTCGTCGGCTTCCCAGGCCTGAGCAATTGACCACGATATCAAAAGATGGCTGCAGCTCCCACAGGTCTTCTATTCTCCTGGTGAGTAGCAGACCTCCACTTCCCTTTATCCTGGGAAAGAGAGACTGGGGTGAGCTTTGGCAGACACCGCTCGCTCACCCACTTCCCAGAAATGAAGAACGACTGGAACAACAGGCTTCCGGGCACTTTGAGGGTTCTCCACTTCGCACCACAGTCTGGCTCTGCGCTTGGCCAACGGAGACCCCTACGGTTAATCTTTGGAAATCCAAAACAAAGAAAATCAATCGTGTCTTGCTCCTGTAACATTCCACAGAGTTCCTCTATCTTGATGCAAAACAAGTACCAAATTGGTCTGTGCTTTAAACCCCGAACATTCCCTGTTCAGAGACTGCTTCCCCCCACCCCTGCTGCCACCCGCTGTTAACTCCTGCACGTGCCTTGGTATTCCTCAGCCCTCTCTAGTAGATGGTTGCACCGTGTTTTCTGTCTGTCTGTCTCTCGGTCTCGGTCTCTCTCGGTCTCTCTCTCTCTCTCTCTCTCTCTCTCTCTCTCTCTCTCTCTCTCTCTCTCTCATGCTTGCTCACGGGGGTAGGAGGAATGCTCACAAAAGGAACAGTATAGAAAGCTGACAGAGTAAACAGCAGCTTGTTGTTGGAACAAATGCTTTAACAATGAGAAGGGATGGCTTAGCCAAGTCTTGTAATGGTGGTTGAATCGTAGGATAATACACGGTATAAAACCTCACCACAGGGGCCATTTTTAAGTATACAGCTCAGTGGCCTAAGCTCACTTGTGTTGCTGTATGACCCTTACCACCACCCATCCCAGCAGCTCTTTCCATACTGAATGTAGAAATTCTGTAACCATTTTATACATAAAAAGTAACTCCAGTAATCTTGTCATCATAATCTTAATCCCTTGTAATCCTGTAATCTTATCCCTAGGTTCCTTATAGGATACAGGGGATTTAGTGTAAGAGAGTCTTGGCAGTTCTGTTTGACAGACGCAGGTTGGTGATCTAGAAGCGAAACATTGCTAAGAGGGACAAAAATGTTATAAGACGTGGTGCCCTAGACATGGGAGAGAGTGTAGCAAGCTGAAAGAGTGAAGTTCTAGCATACAGATATGTGAACACACACACACACACACACACACACACACACACATGTGCATGCACACATGCATACACGCACACACATACACACAAACACACGATCGGTTCCATCTCTGGATAACTCCAACAAATAGACTGGTACCACAGAGACATCTGTCTCCCTGTCTGCTGTCACTCAAGACAGAACGTGGGGACAGCGTGACTGGCAGCACAAACAGAGGTTTGGTGGCTGTACCCTCCCTGCCTCTGAGAGAGCAGAAGTACATGTGCCAGTTCTCAGCATATCCTTCTGCGATTCCAGATGAACAAAGGTTTCACAAGAAAGAAAACACAAGAAAAGTCAGAACCTCCCGGACATAGCATATAGATGTGGCTAGAAATGGTAGTACAGGTTCATTGCTGAGTTTAACTCAACAAGAAAAGACTCTGACTTTGTGTGGCCACTTGCTAACTGGGAAGTTCAAATGGGGTCTGTGAGGAACTGGCCTTCTGACACTGGTCCCATTTCTCAAAATCGCCTGCCACAAGTAGAGGAGGGACCGGAGAGCACTGGCGCTCCCCAGTGTCACAGACCTGACAGCTGCCTTCTCCGCAGCTCTCCATGATCCCATAAACCGCCACATTCCTCCCACTGCGAGGACCACTTCACTACTGAGCAATTTGAAGGGCAGCTGGAAACCTCTGGATTTGAGTCACGTATTATATTCTAAATATTTATGGAAGGCCCAGTTATGCTAAGCCCTGAGTAATTCGAACCTGGAGTGTGCGTTCCATTCAGCCAGAGAGGCCGTTTCAGGCACTAATTTTCACCCTACGCATCCTTGCCTGTTATTCAGAAAATCAGTGGACGGCCTTGGCATTTACCTGGGACCCTGGCAAGCATCCATGAATAGCCAAGAAAAGGCTTAGTGTGGTGCAGTGATTTCAATGAGTGAGAACATGCGTTTCTGCTCTCTCCATGGGACAATTTGGAAGCCAAGATCATGTTCATTGGGTGTATAAGGTGGGGAGGAGTGCTGGGGGGGGGAGGCCTTCTGGACATTATCTGGCTGCTGTAACCATGAACTGGCAGCAGCTGTGGTGACCTGCAGACGACCTGCACACAGGGCCCATCGACGCTTCCTCATGGATGGGGAGGGGGTCATGAAGCCCTGTCCTTCTCTGGTAGCTTCTGGAGGAGGAGGTAATGTTCATTTCAGTGGGGTAGCCACCGATAATTTGCCCATGTTCTAGTAATAACACACACACACACACACACACACACACACACACACACACACACAGAGGTTTTAATTAAACTCAGTAGGTCACATAAAGGGGGGAAAAATTACACAAAAGGAGGCCAGAAGCTGTCTGGAAGAAAGGTGAACTGCTTGGTCTTGTCTTGTCTTGTTTTGTTTTGTCAGCTTGATAAAAGTTACTGAAACAAGGAACCTCGACTGAGAAAATGCTGCCATCACATTGGCCGGTGGGCAAGTCTGCTGGGCGTTTTCTTGAGTGGAGATTGATGTGGGCGGGGCCATCCCTGGGCAGGTGGTCCTGGGTTATGTAAGAATGCAGACTAAGCATGGTGGCTTGAATAAAACTGTCCCCCTTGGGCTCACAGGGAGCGGCAGGATTAGGGGGCGTGGCCTCACTGGAGTAGGTGTAGCTTTGTTGGAGGAACTGTATCACTAGGGAGGTGGGATTTGAGGTCTCAGAAGCCCAAGCCTGACCAGTGTCTCATTGTCACTTTTTGCCACCTGTAGATCCAGATATAGAGCTCTCCAGCTCCTTCTCCAGCACCAGGCCTACCTGCATGCCATCATGCTTCCCGCCATCAGGGTGAGGAACGTTTTAAACCCCTGGACTGTAAGCCAGCCCTAGTGAAGTGTTTTCCTTTCTAAGAGTTGCTGTGGTCCTGGTGTCCCTTCAAGCCATGCAGAGCAATCCAGTAAGCAGCACCCATCCATGGCGTCTGCATTAGCTCCTGCTTTGAGTCCTAACTTTCCTTCATGATATAGACTGCGATCAGAACATACAAGCCAAAGAAACCCTTTCCCGCCCGCGTTGCTTTGACCGCGTTTTCTCACAGCAGCAGAAAGCAAACCAGGACAAAGGGTTTCAACAGAGGAGGGAGAGGCACGAGAGAGGGTAATGAGAATCGAAAACAACTAAAAGTCCTTATGTGCATGAAACTGCCAAAGACTAAAAGCAGACAAGCACCGGGGAAAGACTTGGGGAGCGAGCATCTACTCCTCGCTGTCCCTGTAAGCTTGTTAACCCAGCTGCCTCGCTAAGCTCCTTCCGCCATATTGCTGCGCGGCTCATTGTGAAACTGAAAGCAGACGGCATCTGGAGCGGGACTGAGGCAGATGCCGTCGACCGGATGCAGTCGACGCACCACAGCTGCTGCAGCTGCTTTCCTAGAAAAACAAGGTTTATCGCCATAAAGCACAAGCGTGGCCCTGTGACCTGTGGGTAGACCTGCTCCACGCCCGCGAGATATGCTCCACACCCGCTGGTCGCTTATATTTAATACAACCATGCAAACTCTTTAACGGCCTTACCTGGTTGCTCCTTTTAAATGCTATCTTGGCTTTGTCTTTCTTTCAATAGGCTGTGGGTTCCGGGTGCTAGTCTTTGAACATTCTGCCCTGTGCTCCATCGTTCGAATCTGAGCTCGGGGTTATTTTTCTAATTCGAGGAAATGAGTGGACTTCCCAGCCTTAGGGTTCATGTAATTTTCTGCAATTCACTGAACTCGTTTCCTTAACCGTAGCTCAGGGACAAGGGAGTGCTCCGCTCAAAGAGTAGTTAGGTCTATGAAAGAATTCAATATATGCAAATGTTCCTTTCCATTTCAACAGCCCTTGCCAGGAGCTAGGATAAAAGTCCAACGTGTCACAGGAGAGGAGCCAAGAGGCAGATGGATGGCTGGGCTTTTGGAAGGCCTGGCCAGGCTTGTTGTGCTGGATCCCTTTGGGATCTAGTGGAAGAAACTTGCTGTGCACGTCCAAAGACAGGTCAGAGTGTGAGTACATGGTGCTGCCCACCCATGTGTGTGTGTGTGTGTGTGTGTGTGTGTGTGTGTATGTGTATGTATATATGTATATATCATTATATATATTTATGTATGTATATACATATATATGTAATAGCATATGTACATATGCTATTACAGAAGCTGGGGTCCATCACTTTCCTCTGGGACATCTGGCAACTGAGGAGACCCCATCCTGTAGAGAGAGCACACCACAGCCTGAGAATCCCTGAGGGGAAGGGAGCTGTATTGACTCAGAGCACTGAGGCAGAACGGGGTGCTCTGTTGGAGAAATATTGCAGTGAGAACTGGCAGGAGGGAGCAGAGAGCTTTGGGTGGAAGGGCAGGGCAGGGTGGAGGAGACAGCTCAGTGCAGAGGCGAGCCCACCCCACGGAGCTGCCCAACCATGCTCTGGGACCCACCTCACCCAGAGCCTACCTACTGAGACACAGTCTAATTTTTAAATAGGAACTCGGTGAAGAGGAAAGGAAGAACAGTAGACATTTTTAAATCGTTTAAATCTTAAGTGGTTTCTAAGCTGACAAACATTCCTTTGAGACAGATTATACCTTATTTTGAGAATGTTACCCAAGTAACCCTCTGCATTGCTAAGCTGTACGGTGAAAGCTCCTTTTGCAGATTTAGTCGATGCTGGGGACAAGGTAAAGGACTTGGGGTTAAGTCTCTGCAGACTGCATGGCCGGGAAACTTCTGCAGCTAGAGGAGAGGGAGGAGGCTGGGCTTCTCAGGCATTGGCGCATCCTGCCTCAGAGGGTGAGAGCATCGATTCCAATAGAAGGGAGGAGGCTGGGGGCTGAGCGGGGCTGCCCGGAATTGGGATTCAGAGCTGAATGTGGAATGAATCTTGGCAGTCGCAAAGATAGTCTAGAGACACTTGTTCCCCCTACCCACTCACCCTTGCTTCAGCTATCAGACTGTTGAAATGGACCCCAAGAAACAGCCATTTCCCCCCAGCAATCTCATGCTGAAGCCTAGTGTTAGACAGAGGGAGAAGTGTCTCCTGGAAAGGGATTGAGGCAGTCCTTACAACTGGTTAGAACAGGAGCAGAAAAGACTGCAGCTGGATACAATGTGATACTCAGACCACACCCTGACCAGAGCTGTTGAGTTGCACAGTCCTCTGGCCCTCTCTTTAAACCGGAATCTAATTTTAGCACCCTGCAGGTGGCTCTGGTTGAGGGCAGAGTAGACTTCTTTGTTTTTATTACAATGTGGCTAAACCGAACAATGCTCCTTTTTCTTGTTTTGTTGGTTTCTTGGCCTTGCTTTCCTCTTAACCATTGTACACGGGTTTAATTGCCTTATGGAGGATGGGGCTAAACCAGCTGAATAGGGCTACGAGGAGCTCTGACCCTAACCACTCAGTATCTGAAGGAGGCCATCTCTCTTGGTGTGGAGTCAGGTCTCCTCCCACCCGAGAATGAATAGGGGCAACCCTGGTGCGGGCCTCTAAAGTCAATCAGAATGAGTTTCTAGCCACCCACCATGGGGAAACAGGTTCGGAGAGGGGAGGTGAGAAAGGGCGAGAGGCTTGGAAGCCTCACTGTTAAGATGAAGAGGGGTCAGGAGGGTCCGGGCTGGGCTCAAGGACCGGAACTTTGAGAGTTGTTTTAGGATTGCTTTGTTAGTCGGGTTTCAAAGCTGACTCCCACATCTCAAGCCAAAGGACAGCACCTTCTCATCGGAGATCCAAAAATCCCAAATTTGGCCAATTTGTTCAAAACCAAGAGAAGCCTAGTTTAAAGCTTCAGTTGGCAGGTCTTAAAGGGAAACCTAGTTTCTTCATAGCAACGCGTCCTGTTGCTACGCCTGACCTAGCTCCCAGAGTTAGCGCTTTAAAATGTATTTTAGGTTGACAAGGCCGCCAGGTGCGTACGGTCTAATTCTGCCTTGACTCTGTCGCTAAGTCCCTCACAATGAGCTGCACGCCAAGGCACACTTCTCGGAGTGTCCATCCCAGCCTGGCGGACTCCGTGAATACAGACAGATCACTCCGAGCACACGAGGCATCAGGTATAAGGCAGCTCTTCTGTCCCTTGGTCCCTCGGTCCCTCTGGGAGGGTATGTGGACGTCGTGGCCCAGCGGTTTTATAGGCAGATAAGCCTGAAGTGGGATCAGTCGTGTTCCCTTATTCTGTAGAGGTGGTGGTGAGGAAGCTGATGCAGCCAGGAGGATACCTCTGAGCAGACGCAGGCCCTAATAAAGCCACAGAGGCCACCGCACCGGCATCCTGCATCTCAGCTGTTCCTTATGAAGCATACAACAGCATCAGGCAAAGCAGGCACCGTCCTCTTTCTGCCTTTGACAGTGTCCTCTCCATTCAGCCTTGCTTTTACCCAGGGAAACCAACAGTGAACACATTCAGCTGTGTCAGCAGCCCGTGTAGTCTCACACTCCCCTGACGGACACTGGAGGACGGGAGGTAGGGTGGGGTGGCAATCCGGAAGGCATGCTTCAGGTGGGCTGTGTTCCGGTAGGCCCAGCATGCGCTGAGAAAGAGGAGCACAGGGGTCTGCACCACACACAAGAGAAGGCCCTTGCAAGTTGGTCGAGCATAAAGCTGGGACAGCCTGTCCCCTAGGTGATGTGCAGTGTGGGTGTGTATTTCAATATAATCGAGGAACTCTCGGGTGTCAGGCAGGTGGGAGGAAAACAAACAAAGAATGTGAGGAAAAACTCAGGGATTCCATCCCTGCCCAGAAAAGGCAGCAGAGAAGCCAACAGTGTGGGCAGGGAGGTGAGCGATGGGATCTGTGTGGGCCATGGCGTCCTAGAAAGGAGTCAGCCTGTCTAAATTACAGGCCTCCAGCACTGAAAGGAAGCATCAGGCCCTCTAGATGCCATCAAATGCAGGGTGGCTCTGCTCCCTTCAGAATAATTTATTTAGGTAGGCTGCCTGGCAGGAGACTTATTGCCTCTGTGATTCATTTCCTGAGGTGGCAAGCAAAAATCCAACCAAGTGTGTGACTTAACTGTCCCGAGATATAAAATATTACCTGCATGGGTGATTAAACCCCTGAGGGCCTTAGCCCGTCAGGTTGTTGTAGGCATTACTGGGCAATGTTTGAGAAGGGGATGGAAGAACTTTGCTGGTTTTGAAAAAGAATGAACGATCTAAGTTATAATAAAATAATACCCTTTTCCTGGGTTGTAATTTTCTAGCTAGCACTGAGACTGAAGCCGTTGCTCCAACGCGCGCTAAGAGAAATGTTCCCCCTTTGAATCAGGACACAGAAGGCTGAGTTCTCGCGCTGTGGGGGAGAGGCGTAGGAGGCAACAGAACAGGCCCAAGCATGAGGAGCAGCAGGGACTGGCTGTCTACCCATCTGGGTCTGCCCAGCCCACAGAGTGAGCCCCAGATGTCCAATTCCTTCGCTGCCCCACCTCCCAACAGCCTGAAGGTCTCTCCTTGGGCTGCTATGAGGCCCTGCCCTGTTCCACAATGGCTTTTATGAGAGAAAAGGGGGCCAGGTAACCCTCGTCATCCACCATATTGGCCACCTGGCCAAATACCAGGCTTATAAGTTATATTAAGACACAACACAAAAAGAGAACTCAATTTCAAAATGCCTCCAGCCCCTAAACATTTTTAGAAATGGGTTCTTTACACCACACCCAGATTTGGGGACTGACGGGGCTTATGTTTTACAACCCCACCCAACCCTGCCCCCCCCCAGCGTCGGCTGAGAAAATCAGCAAGAGTTTTATTGATGTGTCTCGAATATAAACGCTCTCTCTGTGTGTCCTAACGGGCTAGACCCAGGATGTGCCGAAACCAAGCCAAAATGAACAAGGGTCGAAGGCTTGAAGTGTGAATTTTAAAGAAGCAAGACACACTTTAGATAAGTTCTTTTTTTTTTTTTTTTTGGTTCTTTTTTTTGGAGCTGGGGACCGAACCCAGGGCCTTGCGCTTCCTAGGTAAGCGCTCTACCACTGAGCTAAATCCCCAGCCCCTAGATAAGTTCTTATTCCTCACACGTTAGCAACAATAAAAAAGCGAAGCTATTTTACGGAACATGAGAAAAATAAGCAATAATCTATGATTAATATACGATATTTTTTTCCCCATCCAGAGAATTAAAGTTTTGTATTCTCGGAAGGGCCTCCATTTTCTGAACTGAGGAAACCAAGGTTTTAGTAACTGGCTTTTCTCTGAGGGAATGGGGACAAACAAGGCACTAAGTTATCATGAGCGTGCTTCCGGCCCTGTCCCCGCCTCACAAACCCTCTCCAGATGCTTCCTCAGACCCCTGGGTCTTTGTGAGCAGCCAGACCAGACAAGAAAGCCCTGGAGAGTTTGCTGTGTGCCTTATGGGGCTGTGCAGTGATTTATCACCGTGTCAATCAGGATAAAACACAGAGACATTTCAACCAACCTTTTCTCCAGCCAGGGGAGGTAGGCAGAAGTCTCGCACTTCAGGGTGGTAAAAGCCTGGCCAAACTCATACTGAGGGAATCGCTTCAGCTCAGCCTCGGTCATCTCTCGAAATCCCAGCACGACATCAGCCCAGAAAGGTACTTCTTCAGTGGGGACACTGCGAAATATCTGCCAGCTGAGGCACCGGAAGTAGAAAATGCTCCTTAAATTTTGTGAAGTTGTGTGTTTTTCGTTAACTCCATATATAATTCCCTAAAGCATTTTTTTTTTGGTTCTTTTTTTCGGAGCTGGGGACCGAACCCAGGGCCCTTAAACACAGAGTAAGCGCTCTACCGCTGAGCTAAATCCCCAGCCCCTCCCTAAAGCATTTTAAAACCTTTACTTCCTATGAAAGCCAAAAGGAAAGATGAATTCCTCCATGCTCTTGGTTCTGATGAGGAAGTGGCTAGGTGTTCACGACTGAAGGAGTCAGATGTTTGTAAAGTACTCACAAGGCTGGGTCTTTACTCGGTGAGTAAATTCCACCTAGCTTTCAACAGGTCAGATGCTTAACCTCCAGCATGACAGAAAAAGTAGACAGCATGTCTTCTTAAAAAATTTACTTACTAGGCTGGGCAGTGGTGGCCCGAGCCTTGCACTTGGGAAGCAGGGGAAGGCAAATTTCTGTGAGTTCCAGGCCAGCCTGGTCTACAGAATGAGCTCCAAGAGAGCCAGGAATGCACAGAGAAAACAAAAAACAAAACAAACAAAAAACCTTTATTTTTCCTGAAATATTTTTCCATGATTTCCTTTATTTAAATGTGACTGTGTATTTTAAAGGAAAAGATTTTAATGTTCTGCACAACCCTTCATATGAAGAAGAAAAAAACTGAAGACGTAAGGAATTCAAAGGTTAGCCTTGATTTTGAACATGATGTCCTAATTAGTAGGATTTTGTTTGTTCGTTTGAGACAGGAACTCAACATGAAACTTTGGCTGGCCTGAAACTCACAGTACAGCTCAGGCTGGCCTTCAGATCATCGTGATCCTCCTGCCTCAGCCTCCTGAGTGTTGGGGTCAAAACCTAGGAGACCAGCTGCAGAGAGGGCTGCCAAAAGTCCTCTTGAAGGAATGAATTGAAGATTAAGGTCATATCTGGAGATACATGGGGCATTTGTAAAGCCTCAGTTCTGAAGGGAAAGAGTATTGAAACATGTCTGTTTCTAAAAATTAGTCAGAGGAAATGTTGTTGAATTCCAATTGGTTTGGGAACAAGTTAAGCATGACCACAACACAGAGAATGCCATGCTTCAGTATGGTTCAGTAACTAAACTTGGAGGGACGGAGGGAGGGAGGGAGGGAGGGAGGGAGGGAGGGAGAGAGAGAGAGAGAGAGAGAGAGAGAGAGAGAGAGAGAGAGAGAGAGAATAGGCTCTGTCGTTGATAAAAAGAAGTCCATGCTTCATGTTTAAGTAAAACCTGTCATTTTGGGTAGGGCTTTGGAAAAGTAAGGATTTCACCATCCATCCGGGTGTTTATATGGTGAGGGAAGGCCTGGGAGAAAGAGTAAAAATCCTTCTGATACAAGTACACACTTGATACACACACGAACCTTGGAGAGCTGTCCTTGGGCCTGGCATCAGATGGGGAGACTGGTACTTTTTCTTTCTTCTGTTTTTTTCTAATGTTATTTGTTTATTATATATATGTATGTATGTATGCCTGCATGTGTGTTTATGAATACTGTGTGCAGGCAGACACAGAGGCCAGAGGGGACACCAGAGCTGGAACTGGAGCAGCAGGCAGCTGTGAGCAATGGTGTGGGTGCTGGGAACTGAACCCTGGTCCTCCATGAGAACAGAAAACGCTCCTAACCACTGAGCCATCTCTCCAGTTCCAAGACTGGTACTTTGTAAATTGTCTTAATGTCACAAAGGTAGAATTGCGCAAGTATAAACCATCCCTCTGCTCTTCGGAAGGCTGTGCTGGCATAATGTGGGTGACAAACGTCTTTTGTCATTTGATGGCACCAAGACCTGAATTAAAGATGCTAGAACATTTAGCAATCTCTGTTAGGAGAATGTGGGATGAAATCATCACATTTTGAGTGCTGCCTGTGTTAGAAATGTTAAATTGAATATGTCATCAAATCTCACTTAAGTGTGCATCAAATCAGATATTAGCAATCAAATAGAAACGTATGGATCATTTCAGAAATACTATTTTTCAAATGACACTTGGAGAGGAAATTTTAGGACTGGAGATAGAGCTCAGTTATAGAGCACATGCCTAGCATGTACAAGGGCCTGAGCTCCACTGTCCCTCCCCAAAAAGCAACTTTAGTCATGGATGTACAAAACTTACTTTGTACCTGTGTCCCATCTCTTGGCTTTCCGTCAGATACGCCACCTCCACACCCAAACTCAGGGTTGATGTGCTAGTCAGGACCTTTTGCTTGTTTTCTCCATATTTGCAAACAACTTTACATTCCTTCAGGAAAGCGCGTGCGTGCGTGCGTGCGTGCGTGCGTGCGTGTGTGTGTGTGTGTAATTTATACTATAGGAGGTTGGGGATTTAGCTCAGTGGTAGAGCGCTTGCCTAGCAAGCGCAAGGCCCTGGGTTCGGTCCCCAGCTCCGAAGGAAAAAAGAAAGAAAGAAAGAAAGAAAGAAAGAAAAAAGAGAGAAAGAAAGAGAGAAAGAGAAAGAAAGAAAGTAATTTATACTACATATAAAATTTATGCTATATATATATATATATATATATATATATATATATATATATATATATATATATATATACATGTTATACATATATACTATGGCAAGGCTCTTCCCCTAATGAATAAAGATTTCAGAGGACCAATCACTGGGTGAGGAGTAGGCGGGACTTCCAGGTTAGAGAGCAGAAGAGAGGAGGAGAAAAGGGACACATGGCTTTTTGGACAGGGTGAGCTTGAGGTACAAGATGTAACACACTAGAAGCCTCCGGTAAGATGGCAGATCCATTGGGATCCACTACCGGAGGATTTAATTTAATATGGCTTACTAATTTGGATGTTAGTTGTCCCACCCAGCGATTGTGTTACCTGTTGATTCCAAACTAAGATTGGGTGGTGTTTTCCTTCGCGTGGTGACTCAACTGAGTTCCAGAGAAAGGTACAGGGCACCCCAGCCAGCCTTGGAATTTGGATGGGTGGGGCTGACATGAGAGTGACCCGCCATGGGAACTTAGCGAGTCAGGTGGATTACAGAGCAAAGGGTCAGAGAGCCGAGAGGAGAACACCCCGCGGGTGCCCGGCATTGTGTAGGATGGTGCGTCCTTTTTTATATAATTTAACGCTACAGGTAGTGATCCAACGTGTTAGGCAAGAATGTACTAGAAATTTAAGATTATCAACCTGAGAGTTAAGAGTTTTATTTTCTAAGTAAGAGAAGGTGGTGCGGGGGTGGGGTGGGGTGGGGGGGATGAGTCACGTGGACTCAAGCGTGGGACCCTTGAAACAAAGAACCCTGTTCACAGGCTCTGAGATCCCCTACTGTGAAAATAAACAAGAAGGTTGCTCTGAGTCAGGGAGCTGGAGAGTGGAAGCTGCCTTCTCCCTAAACAGATGTTGATTGGAGTATGATTCAATTCAAAGGCTGGTTTATTTGCTTTCAGGATAGACTTATATACAGAGTTTGTCCAAATCACATGGGGGAATTTCTTGTGGGGGAATTTCTCCTACGGTTTGGAACTAGGATAGAGAAAATTAGTTGCTGACTCCAAGTAGAGAGCAGAGAGAATTGCCTGCTGTGGACAGGTATTGATGGATGTCCGTGGCTCCAGGCAGAGAGCATAACAGACAGATAGTATATTATTGTCTACAGGAAACTCATATTCTCTAACGTGAACGCCATGGGAACTTTAGGTTCATATCCTGGCATGACAAATTATGAAATCCTCAGAATAGGCTCGCACAGTATTTTAGTTTACTTCATATGTTTTGGAGTGTTTTAATTTTCAAAATGGGTGAGGTTTTGAGTTTCGTGGTTATATTATCCCTTTAGGAGAGAGGCCAAGCTAAAAGTTTTTCTGGTTCCTGGCTCAAGGCCATGCTATTTTGGGAGAAAGGTTTTGGTCTTTACGTTTTTAGAAAAGTTGGTTAGGCTCTGGACGTCTTCCAGAGCTATACGGATCAGATTTGATAGAGGGAGACTTCCTGAAGAAGTAGATTCCAGAGAATCAAACAAAACATGTCTTGTGGTACTCAAATTTTGTCTTGAGATTTATATATTATAGAATGCACAGCTTTGGTGAGTCTCATCGTCAGCCATGCTGAACTGACCTGTTTGAACTCCTGATCTCAGGGACTTTCAGCCGGATCCAGTCAGGACAGACATCAGAGACTACAACCATCATTGGTGTGACCATCTTAAGGCCAAACGGTTCCCCCATTTTCGCTCCCCTCCCCTTCAAAGATGTCGCAACGCCCATATATAGCTGGAAGTACCTTTGAAGAGTCACACCCCCTCACCCCACCCCCCGTTCCCTGAACTTTGGAGGTCTGGAGAGAGTTATGCTAAGGATGTCTTTCTGGGGTATTTAGAAATGGTCATAACTTAACAGGGAGGAATTAGCTAGAATTGATTGTGCAGCCATAATCTCATTTGGTAGAAATCCTTATAATCGTTACTCAATTGACGCTATAATTTCTCACACTTGGGTGCAGAATTTGTTTTGATGCAGAATTAGGGTTTTCATTGGCATAAATTTCTAATATTAATACAAAAATTTAAAAAGTACGAGGCTTGGACCCAGTCCTTCCAAAATGCTATCACAAACTGTCTTTAGATGATTAAGAAAGACGAGTTAAGGGCCAGATAGCAAATTCTTGGCTCTGAGTTAATCACTAGGGTGCTTACTAGATATTTTATTTAGAAACAACTGAGAGTAGTTAACGGACAACACAGTACAGATTACTTAACATAGACTGTTTTCAAAAGCATCAGAAATCCACAGAATGTGACATTTAGTGTTATTTATCATTTGGTGAGACATATCTGCTCCTAACAGCTCCCCTTTCGAGGATTCAAAGAAGAAACTGAGCATCTCCCTCCAGGTGAGGTTGTACATCGTGGCAAGGTAGCCACTGGGCAGAAATTGCCTATTTCTTCTACAGTCATATACTGTTCTCGAGAGGACACAAGTTACAGGGTAGGACAGCTTAGTTCTGCTGAGACAGAGTAAGCTAGTCCTCGGTAATTCCTGTCTCATGAGTTCTGTCAGATGATCCTGGGCCAGAAGGCTGAAGCCTGATGCTCCAACGTGTTGCTAACAGGGGACTGTACAGGTAGGCAGCTGTCTCTACAGCTTGTCTCAGTTCTAGAAGCTGTGTTAGGCTTCCTTTATTTTCAGTTAATATCAGTAGCTCTCAGATTTCTGATGGGGTTAAAGACTACACTTGATCTTAGCCAAAAGGCCGAGAAGCGATGGGGTTAAAGACTAATTACAGTCTCATAGCCTACCCAGGCTATTTATCATTGAGAAAACATATTTAATTAGATAGTTTTCAGATAGTGTACAAGCTAGCCATGACATAACATAATAGATTTTGAGATTTTCTTAGGATAGATAATGGAGCGTTCTATTTAATTGACAAAAATGACGGACTGGGTGTTAGGCATATTTTGTACTTTGTAAATTACAAAACAGTGATAGTTGTGCTCAACTTACATATGAGAGAAAAGTTCTTTTTTAATTGGACAGAAAGGGTGAAATGTGGCAAGGCTCTTCCCTTAATGAATAAAGATTTCAGAGGACCAATCACTGGGTGAGGAGTAGGCGGGACTTCCAGGTTAGAGAGCAGAAGAGAGGAGGAGAAAAAGGACACATGGCTTTTTGGACAGGGTGAGCTTGAGGTACAAGATGTAACACACTAGAAGCCTCCGGTAAGATGGCAGATCCATTGGGATCCACTACCGGAGGATTTAATTTAATATGGCTTACTAATTTGGATGTTAGTTGTCCCACCCAGCGATTGTGTTACCTGTTGATTCCAAACTAAGATTGGGTGGTGTTTTCCTTCGAGTGGTGACTCAACTGAGTTCCAGAGAAAGGTACAGGGCACCCCAGCCAGCCTTGGAATTTGGATGGGTGGGGCTGACATGAGAGTGACCCGCCATGGGAACTTAGCGAGTCAGGTGGATTACAGAGCAAAGGGTCAGAGAGCCGAGAGGAGAACACCCTGAGGGTGCCACATGGCCTGCCAGTGCCCGGCATAGTGTGGGAAGGTGCCATTTTTTAGTATTTCCCTCAACACATATATAATACAGTATATATAATATATTGTACATATATGTTATATACACAATATATTATACATATGTATAGTATATGTATATTATACACATACAATGTATTATACATATATAATATATTATGTATATTAAATAATATAAAATGTATTACTATATTTTATGTATGTGTGTGTGACAAGAAATGGCAACAGTTATTTATTATTAAAAACAAAACAAAAATAAACAACCCCCCTAATTCTGTAAGTAGTTTTTCTCGAGGTCTCTGAAGTCTTTTCTAAATCCTCCCTAAGGCTGATAAATGTTCTGCTGACCTCTGTTCTCTCCATGTTGTTTACATCTATAACAACTTCAGATTCCTCTCCTTACCCAGACACCAGGTGAATGCCGGCATCCACAGCCTCTGCAGACCTGGCGATTTCAGAAAGATGCTGGAAGGTCTCTCTAAACCATCGCTTCAGCGTGGGCACGGGCGTATCTGCGAGGTCGGGGAGAAAAGCGAAGGGTGGCATGAAGGGAATGGCCGCGACTGTGCTTCTGCCACAGGCATAGTCAGGGAGGAGCATTTCAACAGAATTCCCAGCATTTTATGCGTTGATGTGTCCCTCTGACTCACTCTTGTAGTGATCTACTGATGGAGTGGGCACAGGCTAGGCAAGGAAAGGAGGTAGGGGCTAGAAGCATGTCTTTGGTACAAGGTAGCGTCCCAAGATGCCAGCCTGACAAAGGACCAGTGTGTGACTGGGAAATCCAGTCAGGCACGTTTCTGGGACAATAGAAAGAGCTGAGAGGCTCCTTATCAGGGGACTGGAAACACAGTAGGTGACAAGCAGGGACCCTAGATCAGTAAGGATATGGTAGTAGCAAGACTTTTAAATAAAGCACTGGTTATAGAATCACTAAATATTTCTGTAATATTGACTAAGCATTGACATCAGTAAAAAGTGTATGCAGGTGAGTGCCATACTCTCTTCCCAAATTGCAGATGGGCTGCTTGTTTAGAAATAAAGGAGAAATAATAGTTGTTCTGCAGAATTACATTAGACCTCAACGGACTGTCCTCCAGTGATCTATGTCAGTGTCGAGAGCTGGTTCAAAATGCATCCCCACGTTCCTGCCCCCAAACCTGAAAACGAGTCTAATGGCTAAGAGCCACATGAGCAGCCCCAAATAACAGTTCCAATTCAACTGTGCACAGAGCAAACACAGTGACCTAATTCATACTCAAATGCTGGCCAGGCAAAACTGTCGTAGCCAGAGAGGCAGGAGTGATTGCAAACACAGACAGAGGGTTGACTCAGTGCAGGCCACTGTTTTGAACTCCATGATGAACTCATTTAATCCTCACAAGAGCCTGCCGCTGGATAGGTATGGAGCAGAAAGCGTTTGGTCTGAATTGTGTCTAAGGAAGAAGTCCATCGAACGAAACAAAGCCTTCATCGAGCAATGGCAGCAACTGATCCAGAGGCCGTGGCCCTCAGCCACAGAGAGAGCGGAGGCCCCTGCGAATTGGAGGGATTCTCAGATGAAGTGCCTCCTTTCAAGATGACTGGGGGCCACCAGGCAATCTTCAGGGTCACTCATGCCTGTTGTAAGCAAAGGAACTCTGGGAAGTGGTCTCGAGAAAGGTGCCTGGTGTGAAATTAGCATCTTGCAAATACACCCTCTCTCACCTGGATACGTGGGAGGAATGAGCATCCCAGCTGCTACATTACTGGTGGTGTCAGGTGTGAACCTGTCTGAGATGACAGTAACGGAACATCGGGGGACCAGCTGGGAGACGCAGGCGGCAGTAGACAGCCCTATCACGCCAGCTCCGACGACCGCAATACGCACCGTGTCCATGACCTAAGGAGGAAAACTCGATTGGACCACCTTGCTTGGGGCACTATTCTGCCCAGATGAAGTCTGACCCTATGGTTCTTTCCTTACATCAGGCAGCCTCTCAGGGTAAAACTTCCTCCTGATGCTTCCGTGGGTACAGCCCAGCAACCCTTTAAACTCTCATTCCAGAAATAACAGTGAGAACATTGACGTCTCTCTACAGGCAGTCGCTACCAAAGCAGAAACGGCCTAGATTTGCCTGCCGTGCTCACCAGCAGGTGATCACATGGCATTTGGGGGTAGAATTCTAGTCATGGTGCCTGTACTGGCTGGATTTGTGTGCCAACTTGACACAAGCTGGAGTTATCACAGAGAAAGGAACTTCAGCTGTGGAAATGCCTCGATGAGACCCAGCTGTGAGGCATTTTCTCAATTAGTGATCAAGGAGGCAG
Source organism: Rattus norvegicus (assembly GCF_021556685.1). NCBI lineage: Eukaryota > Metazoa > Chordata > Mammalia > Rodentia > Muridae > Rattus > Rattus norvegicus. The sequence continues at coordinate 47,430,349 of NC_141553.1, read as the reverse complement.
GACCCAGCCCATTGTGGGTGGTGCCGTCCCTGGGCTGGTGGTCTTGGGTTCTATAAGAGAGCAGGCTGAGCAAGCCAGGGGAACAAGCCAGTAAGTAACATCCCTCCATGGCCTCTGCATCAGCTCCTGCTTCCTGACCTGCTTGGGTTACCAGTCTGAAGCTCCCTTTGGTGATGAACAGCAATGTGGAAGTGTAAGCTGAATAAACCCTTTCCTCCCCAACTTGCTTCTTGGTCATGAAGTTTGTGCAGGAATAGAAACCCCAACTAAGACAGTGCCCTTGCCTGAACTTTTCCCCCATGGGCACATCCTAGGGAGTGCTGGGAAGCAGTTGGGCTGTGACCTCTGCTTCAAAGACCCTGGGGAGAAGATACAGAGGTCATCTCTGGCTGCCATGGATGATTGAGTAACACAAAGGAATGGCCCATGGTCTTTTAGCCTCTGTGCTCTCATATGAAGACGACACCAAATGAATTCTTATTAGGTCATTTAAATGATAAGTGACAGGACACCAAGGCTGTCTCCCGAATGGATAGATCCCTTGTGGGAGGGTGTAGGGAAAACGCAGGTACCAGGTGCCTGTGTCAGGCACCCCAAGGCTGACATCTTGTGTGGAAAGTAAAGAGTGGCAAAGACATCAGCATCCTCCAACCTCTCCCCAGAGCCGGCAGAAATCTGTTACTCCCTGCTGTCCTGTCAGCCTGCCCGCCTTCACAACTCTACGTTACTAGGTGTGCTCCCTGCGCAATTCCCTCTGTCTGGCTCAACCCCTAATTAAGGAGAGTGGAAAAAAATAATTGTTTCAGTCACTCATTGCCATTCCTTGGGGATAAAGTTCTAACACTCAGCCAGCCGCTTGGGTTGTCAGCTTAAAAACCCGCCCGTGCGAGGCGCAATCCTTTCTTGGAGCGGGCAATGAACAGGGCATCAGGCCAGGTGGAGTCAGCCGTGGCAGACATCGTGAGGTCTGGCTAAGGGTGGTTCTCTGCCTCCTCCCTAGCTCCACTCGATTCCCACTCCGTGAGCCTTTGAAGCCTTTCAGAGAGGTTTAAAGTCTGCTTTTTCTGCCACCGAGCTGTGTGCGTTTCTGGGCAGGTGAGCTGAGGCGCTAGACTACCAGGGCTTTCCAGCAGGAGCCAGTCCAGTGAGGAAGGCTGGGAGAGGGAGGTCCTGGACGTGTTTCCAGAGGAGGTAACAGAAGGCAGGCAGTTGTGCTCTAACTCGCCACCATTCCACGGTGGTTTTGCCTTCCCAGCAGCTTTTCTGCACGGCTCTAATAAAGTTGACACTAGGGTGAAAGTCTGTGGCTAAGAATGACCAGCGGCCAGTGGAGTGGAAAGAGAGCCAGAAAGACAGCACGTGTCCTGGTGGTGTGACCTGTCATCTCTGGCCCGGGTCCCACCAAGACACACCTCTAAAATCCCAGAGTGCATACAGAACGACCCCTGAGCCAAAATTTAGAATTCGAATACCTGTCTCTGAAGAGGCAGTCTGGAATCCACCGGAGGCCCTGGCACCAACACTTGCTTTCCTGTGACCTGTTACCCTGGTCTCCTAAGAGACAGGGAAAACAAACCTCCTTCCCATTGGGGAGTTTAAAGACACTCTTTCTAAGCTTACTCTCCATTGGTCCATGCAACTGTGTCTGCCTCTGCCTCCCCAGGAGAGAGGAGCATGTAAGTTCTGTGGGGCTGCCTCTCTGCCAAGCCTGCAGGGGAAGTTTCGTCCTCCACGTCCGGCTTCCAAGTCCTTCAGCTTGCCACCAGACTGGAGTTTCTCCCGCTTAATTTGCTTGTGTGCTAAACGAACAGGTGGTCTGTCGGACTTCCAAAACGTCCCAGCTACAACCAAACACCTGTTTCCCCGTTGCGCTGTTCAGAGTTGGTGATAGCTAAGATGCCGGTCTGGTGGCAGCGGGACAGTTTATTCAGAAAATAAGTTAGGGCGAACCAAATATTTACAGAAGGGAACCAGTATTTGTTGAATGCCAGCTGTGTGCAAAGCACTGATTACTTTAAAATCGCTTGTTTCTAGAGAAGCAGTTGGACGCATCACAGTAGTGATGATGTATTTTAAAGATTTACGTTTAAATTGCTGTGGTCTGTCGGGATATGTACACAGGTGGGTAGTGTCCACAGAGGCCAGAAGAGGGCATCCAATGCCCTGGCGCTGGAGTTACCAGTGGCTGTGAGCTACATACGTGCTGGCAACTAAACTCTGGACCACAGGAAGAGCGACACATGTGAATTGCTGAGCCATTTCTCCAGCCCAGGGAATATTTAATATAATAATATTAACTGTATTAATATATGACTAGGAGATTTGGCTTTAATCATGCCTGTGTCACTGTGTAACACCGCTGTCCTATAAAATGAGACTTACCCTCCTTATTCTATAGAGATGTAAACCGAGGCTCCAAGACACTGAGGACATGGTCTTTTGTGTGATAAAGACCATTCTGAGTAGCAGACTCCAGACTCACGCTCTCAACCAAGCAGAGGTCCTCACTGTCAAAGCAGGGTCCTCACTGTCCTATCTTGAGCCAGTCAGAGGCTGTCTCAGTCTGTGGCTATGAGCCTCTGGCGAGCTCAGCTAGGTAAGATTATATACAAAGCCGTCCAGGTGTCAAAAGGGATTTCCCTCCATGTCCTCAATCCCAAAGTCACGGAAAATGGAACACTTCTGTGACTAGGGGGATGGGCTTTTTTCTCCACATACATCCAGCAACCAATGAAGCAGATTCTCCAGCAGACACATCCAGCTCCGCAGGATTCTCTTTCAATTCAATCCTGGCCCCTTCTAAAGATGGCATCTGATGCCTCAGCCTGAGGGCTCAGTTCTTAAGATTTACCCCCTTATCAGAGGTCAGATGCCAGTCTCAAACCTCAGGCTGTGCCCTGTGCCTCGGGTCTATCAATAGCACCACAAATCTGGGGTCCTGGGGTGCCCACATTGGGTTCAATTCATTTGCTACAGCTCCTCACAGAACTCAGGAATGCTTAGTCTGATCTAAAGGCTGCAGATGAAGATCCAGAAGGAAACCATGTTGTCTTAGTGAGGGTTTTACTGCTGTGAGCAGACGCCATGACCAGGGCAACTCTCATAAGGGCAACATTTAACTGGGGCTGGCTTACAGGTTCAGAGGTTCAGTCCATTATCATCATGATGGGAAACATGGCAGCATCCAGGCAGGCATGGTCAGGAGGAGCTGAGAGTTCTGCATCTTCACCTGAAGGCTGCTAGGAGAAGACTGGCTTTCAGGCAGCTAGGATGAGGGTCTTAAAGCCCATACCCAAAGTGACACACTCCCTCCAACAAGATCACACCTACCTACCCAGCCCAACAAGGCCACACCTGATAATGCCACTCCCTCGGCCAAGCATATTCAAGCTACCACACCTGTCCGTCTAGAGGTTTATGTAGACTTACATCCACAGATGTGACAGGCCATAGCTTTGAGGAGTGCATCTCACTTCCCTGGAGTCTGAGGGAGGACCACGCTGAACGTCTCTACCTTCTAATCATGCCTGTTCTTTTCTGTGAGAAGGCTCCTTCATGAAAGAGGCCCTAGTCAACAAGCCAATGAGTCTGCACACAAAAGACACTCCTATTCCTCTAGGTGCTAACAGTTTTGGGAGCTATCGGGATTTGAGAATGAAAACCAAATGCAGACTGTACTATATCCCATGTGGTATCTATATCCATTTTACTGAACGTGGCTATAAAATCAGGAAACGGGTACAGAGCAGTCCCTCTTTAAAGGAACACTTCAAAGACTTTAAACGATTTAAGGTTTTGTGTGTGTGTGTGTGTGTGTGTGTGTGTGTGTGTGTGTGTGTGTGTGTGATCATTTTATTTATTTATTTATTTATTTATTTATTTATTTATTTATTTATATTTCCCATTAATTTACTTAGTTATTCACTTTATACCCTGATCGCAACCCCCAATTTTCTTCCAGTCTCCCAGTCTCCCCCCTTCACACCGCCCCTTCTCCTGTCCCTCCCCTTCATCTCTGAGAAGGGTGAGGTCCCCACTGGACACCAACCCACCCTGACACCTCAAGTCACTGCAGGACTAGGTCCATTGAAGCCAGCCCAGTTAGGGGCCTGGACAGGATCCACAGGCAGGCCACAGACTCAGGGTAAGCCCTTGTTCCAGTTGTTCAGGACCTGCATGAAGATCAAGTTACACATCTGGGGCTTATGCATGTGGGGGAGGGGTGTCTAGGTCCAGCCCTTGTATGCTCTTTGGTTGGTGGCTCAGTCTCTGGAAGCCCCCTAAGGGTACAGGTTAGTTGACTCTGTTGGTCTTCTTGTGGAGACCCTCCATCCTTCCCCCAACTCTTCCACAAGACTTCCGGAGCTCTGTCTAATGTTTGGCTGTGAGTCTCTCTGTCTGTTTTCGTCAGTGGCTGGGTGGAACCTCTCAGAGGACAGTTATGCTAGGATCCTGTCTGCAAGCATAACAGAGCATCATTAATAGTGTCAGAGATGGGTTCTTGCCCACGGGATGGCTATTCCCTCCATATCTGTAACACTTCTTGTAGGCAGGACAATTTCTGCTTCAAAGGTTTTATAGATGTGTTGGTGTCCTTATCCCTCCACTGGGAGTCCTGCCTGGCTATAAGAGGTGGCCACTTCAGGCTCCATATCCCCATGGCTAGGAGCCTCAGCTAGAGTCACCCTCATAGACTCTCTGGAACATCCCCCATCCAGGTCTCTGGCATATCCTAGAGATGCTCCCACTTTCCCAAGATAATTTCTATCTACATTTCTGGCCCTCTCTCCTAGGCTCTGCCTACATCTGATTCCCCTCCCCCAACCCCGCCCTGTCCACTCCCCATCCTCTCTCTCACCCAGTTCTCTCCCTCCATCCAACTCTGTTGACAACTCTATTTCTGATTCAGAGTGAGGTTCATACATTCTCCTGTGGGCCCTCCTTATTATTTAGCCTCTTTGGGCTAGTGTATTGTAGCCTGGCTGTCCTGTACTTTATGGCCGATGTCCACGTATAAGTGAGTATACGCCAGGCAAGTCCTTTGGGATATAGGTTACCTCACTTAGGATGATATTCTCAAGTCCATCCATTTGCCTGCAAATTTCACGATACCCTTTTTAGTAGCTGAATATTATTCCATTATGTAAATGAGCCACATTTTCTTTATCCATTCTTCACTTGAGGGGCATCTGGGTTGTTTCCAGTTTCTGATTATTACAAATAAGGCTGCTATGAACATAGTAGAGCATGTGTCCTTGTGGGATGTTGGAGCATCTTTTGGGTATATGCCCGGTAGTGGTATAGCTGGTTCTTGAGGTAGACCTATTCCCAATTTTCTGCCAAATTGATTTTGAGAATAGTTATGCAAGTTTGTACTCCCACCAGCAATGGAGGAGTGTTCCCCTTACTCCACATCCTCTCCAGCATGTGCTGTCGCTTGAGTTTTTGATCTCAGCCAATCTGACTGGCGTGAGGTGGAATCTCAAAGTCATTTTGATTTACATGTCCCTGATGACTAAGGACATTGAACATTTCTTTAAGTGCCTCTCTGCCATTCAAGATTCTCCTGTTGAGAATTCCGTTTAGCTTGGAACCATTTCTACTTGGTTTGTTGGTGTCTAACATCTTGAGTTCTTTATATATTTTGGATATTAGCCCTCTGTCAGATGTAGGGTTGGTGAAGAATCTTTCCCAATCTGCAGACTGCCATTTTGTCCTATTGATGGTATCCTTTGCCTTATAGAAGACTTGCAGTTTCTTGAGGGCCCATTTGTCAATTGTTGATCTTAGAAACTGGTCTGAAATTCTCTTTGTTGGGTCTTTGTTAGTTTAGGTATTAGGGTGACTGCGGCCTCATAGAATGAGTTTGGCAATGTTGCCTCTCTTTCTGTTTTGTAGAATAGTGTGAGGAGTATTGGTATTATCTTTTCTTTGAAAGTCTGGTAAAATTCAGTGCTAAATCCACCTGGCCCTTGGGTTTTGGGGATGGAAGATTTTTAATGGCTGCTTCTATTTCCTTAGCAGTTATAGAATTATTTAGACTATTTACCTGATCTTGATTTAACTTTGGTAAGTGGAATCTATCAAGAAAATCATTCATCTTATTTGTATTTTCTCATTTTGAAGGAAGACCTAATGATTTTTTGGATTTCTTCGGTGTTGTTGTTCTATCTCTGATTTTGTCTTTCTGCATTTTAGTCTGGCTAAGGGTTTGTCTATCTTGTTGATTTTCTCAAAGAACCAGCTCTTGGTTTCGTTGATTGTTCTTTTTGTTTGTAATTGATTGGTTTCAGCCCTGAGTTTGACTTTATCCCGCCATCTTCTCCTCTTGGAAGTGTTTGCTTCTTTTCATTCTAGAGCTTTCCTGTGTACTGCTGAATGGCTAGTATGAGATCTCTCTAATTTCTTTATGAAGTCACTTAGTGCTATGAATCTTCCTCTTAGCACTGTTTTCATTGTGTCCCATAAATTTGGGTATGTTGTGCCTTCATTTCCACTGAGTTCTAAAAAAGTCGTTAATTTCTTTATTCTTTGACCCGGTGGTCATTAAGTAGAGAATTGTTCAATTTCCACGAGAGCGTAGGCTTTCTATTGTTGTTGAAGTCCATCTTTAATCCATGATGATCTAATAAGACGCAAGGAGTTATTTCAATCTTGTATCTGTTGAGGCTTGCTTTGTGATGGAGTATATGATAATTTTTGCAGAAGGTTCTGTGGTGCGCTAAGAAGAAGGTATATCATTTTGTGTCATAACCTCTGTTAGCTTTATTATTTCTCTGTTTGGTTTCTATCTTAATGGCCTGTCCATTGGCGAGAGTGGGGTGTTGATGATGACCACTGTTCATGCTTGTGGTTTGCTGCTTGATTTAAGCTTTAGTAACTTTTTACAAACATGGGTGCCCTTGCATTTGGGACATAGATGTTCAGAACTATCATCTTGGTGGAATTTTTCTTTGATGAGTATGAAGTGTCCTCCCTAGTCTCTTTTGACTACTTTTGGTTGAAAGCCTATCTTTTTTAGATATTAGAATGGCTATTCCAGCTTGTTTCTTGCATTCATTTGGTTGGAAAAACTTTTTTCAGCTTTGTACTTTGAGGTGATGTCTATATTGCTAAGGTGTGTTGCATGTACGCAGCGCCATGATGGATCCTGTTTATGCATCCATTCTGTTAGCATGCGTCTTTTTATTGGGGAGTTGAGTCCATTGACATTGAGAGATTTAGTGACGAATGATTGTTAATTCCTGGTATTTTGATGCTGCTGGTGGTTGTGTGTGTGTGTGTGTGTGTGTGTGTGTGTGTGTGTGTGTGTGTGTGTGTAAGGATTTCTAAGATGATGTTTTCTCCTTTCAGTATCAACTACAGTAAGACTGGTCTCTAATAGCACAAAAGCGAGTGTTGCATAGGTGCAGGAGAGGGGAAGGAAAGTAGCAAGGCCCCAAGGACCACAGGAACTAGAAAAGGAAGGAGAGAGACATCGGGTGGAAGATGGTGTGAACCAGGAGCAGAGACCAAAAAACTTGCATAGTGAACCACGGACAGAGTATTACCCAACCAAAAAGTGGGGGCTGCCTAAGGAAAGAACTAAAACTTGGAGCTACCTGGGGAGGTGTGTGCAGCAGCCTGTGGAAGGCCAGAGACCCAAAGCATTGGGAAGCATGGAGGGTAGGGAGTGGGCTCAGTTCTCCCCTATGCTGGCCAGGGCTCTGCTTTCCTTTAAAACTCAAGAAAAGGAAGGAACGTTTCCTAAGACATACGGGTCAGAAAGAGACCAGTATAACACAAAAGGGTCCTCATTTTCTTTGTATAGAGCAATAGCAGTGTGACTTGAATAAGGAATCGTGTGGCAAACTGATTTGGGTGTAGCCGAGGGTGACAATCAAAAGGGCTCTGAGGGTCCTCAGGTGAGTTCTACCACGAGCGTTTTACAGGTGCACACCTAGAGTACTTAGCGCTTGCTCTCTGGAGTATTTATAACAGGAGAGATGTCGCTGTCCAAGTGTTACAGATTCAGCATGGTTTTAGTGTTCAAGCAGAAGATCAAAAGGCTGCAAGAAATCCCCAAGCCATGCATGGGAGCTCATGCCTTTAGTCCCAGTACTCGGGAGGCAGAGGCAGGTGGATTTCCATGAGTGTGAGGCCAGCCTGGTCTACAGAGCTAATTCCAGGACAGCCAGAGCTACACAAAGAAGAAAGAAAGAAAGAGAGGGGGGGGGGAGAAGGAAGGAAGGAAGAAAGGAAGGAAGGAAGGAAGGCAAAGGAGAGAGAGAGAAAAAAATAAATTCCCATGCACCAACATAAAAGTATGAAGGCTTAGCATTTGCTGAGTATTTGTTAACCTTTATAATCAAAGACCTGGATTTTCTCCAATTAAAGAAAATTATCTTTCCTCTTAATTAAAAACACTGAGGTTGCTAAATATAAGGTCATGTGTAAAACTTGACAGAACTCCAATCCTGGCATGGTGGTATATACCTGTAATCTAGTACGTGGGAGGTGGAGGCAGGCTCATGAGTTCAAGGTTATCCTCAGCGACAAACTGAGTCTGCAGCCAGCATGAGCCACACTAAACTCTGTCTCAAAAGAATAGATAGATGATAAAATTATTTTCTGTCAACCCTGTGGTTAAAAATATCAATATTTCCTCCCACAATTATTTTGTTCCCCCTTCTAAGAAGGACTGAAGAATCCACACTTTGGTCTTCCTTCTTCTTGAGCTTCATGTGGTCTATGAGTTGTATTGTGGGTATTCCAAGCTTTTGGTCTAATATCCACTTATCAGTGAGTGCATACCACGTGTGCTCTTTTGTGACTGTGTTACCTCACTCAGGATGATATTTTCTAGTTCCCTCCATTTGCCTGTGAATCTCATGAAGTCATTGTTTTTAATAGCTGTATAGTACTCCATTGTGTAGATGTACCACATTTTCTGTATCTATTCCTCTGTTGAGGGACATCTGGGTTCTTTCCAGCTTCTGGCTATTATAAATAAGGCTGCTATGAACACAGTGGAGCATGTGTCCTTGTTATATGTTGGAGCAACTTTTGGGTATATGCCCAGGAATGGTGTAGCTGGGTCCTCAGGTAGTAAGTACTATGTCCCATTTTCTGAGGAACCATCAGACTGATTTCCAGAGTGGTTGTACCAGCTTGCAATTCCACCAGCAATGGAGGGGTTTTCCTCTTTCTCCACATCCTCGCCAGCATCTGTTGTCACCTGAGTTTTTGACCTTAGCCATTCTGACTGGTGTGAGGTGGAATCTCAGGGTTATTTTGGTTTGCATTTCCCTGATGACTAAGGATGTTGAACATTTCTTTAGATGCTTCTCAGTCATTTGAGATTCCTCAGTTGAGAATTCTTTGTTTAACTCTGTACCCCATTTTAATAGGGTTATTTCATTCTCTGGAAACTAACTTCTTGAGCTCTTTAGAGACTGAAGGAATGGCCATCCAGAGACTTCCCCACCTAGGGATCCATCCCATCTGCAGATATCAAACCCAGACACTATTGTTGATGTCAAGTAGTGCCTGCTGACAGGAGCCTGATATGGCTGTCCCAAAAGGCTGTGCCAGAGCCTGACGAATACAGTGTGGATGCTCACAGCCAACCATCGGACTGAGTATGAGGACCACAATGGAGGAGTTAGAGAAGGCCTGAAGGAGCTGAAGGGGTTTGCAACCCCATAGAAAGAACAACAATATCAACTAACCAGACATCCCCCAGAGCTCTCAGGGACTAAACCACCAACCAAAGAGTACACATGGAGGGACCCATGGCTCCATCTGCATATGTAGCAGAGGATGGCCTTATCTGGCATCAATGAGAGGGGAGGCCTTTGGTCCTGTGAAGAGTTGTTGCCCCAACATAGGGGAATGTTAGGGTAGTGAGGCAGGAGTGGGTGGGTGTGTAGGGGAGCACCCTCATAGAAGCAAGAGGAAAGGGAATGGGATAGGGAGTTTACGGAAGGAAAAACAGGAAAAGGGATATTTGCAATGTAAATAAATAAAATAATAAAAAAAGAAATATCAATATTAAAAACATAGGCATCTTTAATTGTCACAGAAAGGTACATCTGGGAATAACTATACCCAAATATTACTTCCAGCTCCCTTCCTTTACCTGCAAGTTTCATGCTTTTTACAGATAAATGAAATTCCAATGTGTAAATGTGTGTGGAAACTCTGCTAAAGTCAGAGTCTACCGCTGACCCAACAGCCTCTGATCTCCACTCGAGGACTCCCGTGATAGGCAAGGCTTCTCCACACACACACACACACCCCTACCTGTGGACTGTCACATAGCCTTAGTTAGATTATGGGTTCAACTTCCTTTCTCCTGATAAGAACCCGTTCTGCTGACATCTGAGATTCCTGAAGCGCTTCCCCACACTACTGAGGCCTTCAGTCAGTGACTTTCTCCCATTCTGGATGTTCCTACCCCCAGTCCCCCAAATGATATAAGCCTTGAAACTCCTTGAAGCTAGTCTAGATGTGATCACTCAATGATGTACTCACAGAGCTCCCGAACCCCTTTTGTCGTCTCTGCCCCCATTGCCCTGTGTACTGACCGTATCAGTCGACAGTTCCTGAGGGCAGGGAGAGCCACACAAATGTGGCAAATCGTCATTATCTGCTAATCAGCTGGTAAACATCTAAGCCTATGGTGACCAGAGCAGAGTAAACATGGGGGAGTAGGTATCTTTACAGGAAGATAAGGGTTCTCTGTGAGCCCAGCGAGGAACAGCTGGATCATATGGTGGATCTAAATCTAGCTTTTTTTAATAGTGGCTGCACCAGTTTGCACTCCCACCGATGGTGATTAGGGGTCTCCATTTCCCTGAAGCTATGCCAGCACTTGATGCTAATTGGTTTAATTTGTTTGGTTTGGGGTGAGAGTGGGGTGGTGTCATTTTTCTTTTTTGTTTTAGCCATTATTATTACTGGGGTAAGATGAAATCTCAAAGTGGTTTTAATTTTGATTTCCCTGTGGCTGTGGATGTTGAACATTTTTAAAAAATAGTTTTTAGCTGACTGTACTTTCGGGAACTCTCATTGTATGCCCTATTTTAAAAATAGAGCTGTTTGTTTTCTTGGTGTTTAAAGTTCTTTTGCATGTTCTAGACTTTCTCAGAATTATAGCTGATAAAGATCTTTCCTGTTCTTTAGGCTTCCTCCTCACTCAATGGCGGTGCCCCTTCCTCTACAGAGGCTGTTTTCGTCTCCTCAGGTCTCGTGTGTCACTTGTTGGTATCAATCCCTGAACTGCTACCATCCCATTCAGAAAGCCCAAACGTGAAGGGGGCCCTAGTTTTGAGAATCTTTGCTGCATTTAAATTGGCAGTTCCACGGAGGTTGGAAAAGTGAGGATCCGATGTGGGGTATTTCGACGGATGGAGGGGTACGGAACGCAGGTGGCATGAAGAGGGAAAGAGGAGTAGCCAGAGTTAGGTGGGGCGGAGGATGGGAGGGCAGGGAACACGAAGGGTTGGGGGATGGAAAGCAAACACTAAAACCCTGGGAAACACTCAGATCTTGGGGAAAGCCATTTGGAAACCAACTATTTTAGACGCTTCATGAAATGCCTAAATGTAATTAATAGTTCAGTTTGTGTTAATGGAGGGAGGATAACACCCCTCTCAGACACCGTAGGCTATTAAACAAAAAGGCTGTACTGGGTACTGGTTACCGTTGTTGTTGCTGTTGCTGTTGTGGCGGTGGTTTTGACTTGTTGATCAATGGGGTCTCATAGGTCACCTCCAACATTATAGGCAATTACCGTTGTTCTTTATTGTGCTTCAGACTCAATTGCTAAAGACACCACATAACTGAGTCCCAGGAAACGGAGAGATTAAGCTGGTCCCAGCCTGGAAGCTTCATCCCTGCCTTTGTGCTGCAATGGCGTAGCGTGGGGTTGCTATGTCTACTGCTGTCTAACCCAGCCGTGAGCCCTGCAAGCGACCAATGACAACTGGTCGGGAAATAGATGCCTGTTGGTACAATAGTAGCACGGATGTTATGGGTGTAACCAAGTACTTATTGAGTAGATTTCCTCTCGTTACTCATGCCTGGTGCTATTAACTAAACCAAATACTCATGGCTGTACAGATCATAGATCCTAGGGGAGAAGCTCCTACTATTATTCTGGAAATGGTACTAAACTGTTCCGTGTTCTTACCTTTATATCTGTGGATTAGCACATAACTCAACCCTTATCAGACACACTTCTTTTTGCAGTAGATGGCAATCGATAAAAATATTCACAACTAATGAACATACGGAAAATAAGAGATCATGAGGTGCTCGGCCCTCACCAGGATGTGTATATTACACAGTCCCACTGAAGGCTTAGGGATCATCTTGAAAGACAGTGAAGACTGTACAAGCCAGGGGTAGTAGTAGATAACCTCCGAGAAACAGTGTTTTCTGGACATGACAATGGGACCATTGCATACATGAACTCAAAATGCTGTAACTACATGCACAAGATTTGCACAAGATCAAGCGGGGAAAAAAATCACAGAATCAATTGGAGAGAAGCTTTTTGAAGTCCTGCCCCTAGCTATTGTCAATCAATAGCTACAGGAGGAGGGAAAGTATCAGAATACAGGCCAAAAGGGGGCCTATGCTCCAGCAGATGGCCTGATCCCCATGCATGTATAGGAACAATCGTGAACAAGGTGCATTTGATAAAAGAAGTGAAATTAAGAAGGGTATAGGGGACGAGCAAACTTGAGCCTCGGGACCACAGGTAAGACCAAATTTTCTGCTGCAAGAAAGCTGCCTGGTGAGCTTGGGACACACGGAAGCAGAATTTCTCTAGAACCGGGCACGTTCTGTGTTTACCGGAAGTCCCACACCCGCGGATCCCGGCCCGCAGCAGCTCTCTGCTCCCAGACCTGGTGAGAGAGAGACCCAACCGCCTGGTCAGGTGGGCACTCCTGAGGCTGCAGAGCGGAAGAGACCACCAACACTGCTCACCCCTGCCCACATCCCTGGCCCAAGAGGAAACTGTATAAGGCCTCTGGGCTCCCGTGAGGAGGGCCCAGGAGCGGCAGGACTTCTGCGCCTGAGACACCGCCGCCGGAACCTCAGAAGAAACAGACCGGATAAACAGTTCTCTGCACCCAAATCCCGTGGGAGGGAGAGCTAAACCTTCAGAGAGGCAGACAAGCCTGGGAAACCAGAAGAGACTGCTCCCTGCACACACATCTCGGACGCCAGAGGAAAAAGCCAAAGACCATCTGGAACCCTGGTGCATGAAGCTCCCGGAAGGGCGGCACAGGTCTTCCTGGTTGCTGCCGCTGCAGAGAGCCTGGACAGCACCCCACGAGCAAACCTGAGCCTCGGGACCACAGGTAAGACCAAATTTTCTGCTGCAAGAAAGCTGCCTGGTGAACTCAAGACACAGGCCCACAGGAACAGCTGAAGACCTGTAGAGAGGAAAAAACTACACGCCCGAAAGCAGAACACTCTGTCCCCATAACTGACTGAAAGAGAGGAAAACAGGTCTACAGCACTCCCTGACACAGGCTTATAGGACAGTCTAGCCACTGTCAGAAATAGCAGAACAAAGTAACACTGAGATAATCTGATGGCGAGAGGCAAGCGCAGGAACCCAAGCAACAGAAACCAAGACTACATGCCATCATCGGAGCCCAATTCTCCCACCAAAACAAACATGGAGCATATCCAAACACACAGAAAAAGCAAGATCTAGTTTCAAAATCATATTTGATCATGATGCTGGAGGACTTGGGAAAAGACCTGAACACACTTAGGGAAGCACAGGGAAAACATTAATAAACAAGTAAAAGCCTACAGAGAGGAATCGCAAAAATCCCTGAAAGAATTCCAGGGAAAACACAATCAAACAGTTGAAGGAATTAAAAATGGAAATAGAAGCAATCAAGAAAGAACACATGAAACAACCCTGGATATATAGAAAATCAAAAGAAGAGACAAGGAGCTGTAGATACAAGCTTCACCAACAGAATACAAGAGATGGAAGAGAGAATCTCAGGAGCCAGAAGATTCATAGAAATCATTGACTCAACTGTCAAAGATAATGTAAAGCAAGAAAAAGCTACTGGTCCAAAACATACAGAAAATCCAGGACTCAATGAGAAGATCAAACCTAAGGATAATAGGTACCGAAGAGAGTGAAGACTCCAACTCAAAGGACCAGTAAATATCTTCAACAAAATCATAGAAGAAAACTTCCCTAACCTAAAAAAGAGATACCCATAGACATAAGGAAGCCTACAGAACTCCAAATAGATTGGACCAGAAAAGAAACACACTCCGTCATAATTGTCAAAACACCAAACGCACAAAATAAAGAAAGAATATTAAAAGCAGTAAGGGAAAAAGGTCAAGTAACATATAAAGGGAGACCTATCAGAATCACACCAGACTTCTCGCCAGAAACTATGAAGGCCAGAAGATCCTGGACTGATGTTATACAGACCCTAAGAGAACACAAATGCCAGCCCAGACACTGTATCCAGCAAAACTCTCCAATTAACATTGATGGAGAAACCAAGATATTCCATGACAAAACCAAATTTACACAATATCTTTCTACAAATCCAGCACTACAAAGGATAATAAATGGTAAAGCCCAACATAAGGAGGCAAGCTATACCCTAGAAGAAGCAAGAAACTAATCGTCTTGGCAACAAAACAAAGAGAATGAAAGCACACAAACATAACCTTACATCAAATATGAATATAACGGGAAGCAATAATCACTATTCCTTAATATCTCTCAATATCAATGGCCTCAACTCCCCAATAAAAGACATAGATTAACAAACTGGATACGCAACGAGGACCCTGCATTCTGCTGCCTACAGGAAACACACCTCAGAGACAAAGACAGACACCACTCTCAGAGTGAAAGGCTGGAAAACAACTTTCCAAGCAAATGGTCAGAAGAAGCAAGCTGGAGTAGCCATTCTAATATCAAATAAAATCAATTTCCAACTAAAAGTCAAAAAAGATAAGGAAGGACACTTCATATTCATCAAAGGAAAAATCAAACAAGATGAACTCTCAATCCTAAATATCTATGCCCCAAATACAAGGGCACCTACATATGTAAAAGAAACCTTACTAAAGCTCAAAACACACATTGCACCTCACACAATAATAGTGGGAGATTTCAACACCCACTCATCAATGGACAGATCATGGAAACAGAAATTAAACAGTGATGTAGACAGACTAAGAGAAGTCACACTTAAGAGCCAAATGGACTTAACGGATATTTATAGAACATTCTATCCTAAAGCAAAAGGATATACCTTCTTCTCAGCTCCTCATGGTACTTTCTCCAAAATTGACCATATAATTGGTCAAAAAACGGGCCTCAACAGGTACAGAAAGATAGAAATAATCCCATGCGTGCTATCGGACCACCACGGCCTAAAACTGGTCTTCAATAACAATAAGGGGAAGGAATGCCCACATATACGTGGAAATTGAACAATGCTCTACTCAATGATAACCTGGTCAAGGAAGAAATAAAGAAAGAAATTAAAACTTTTTTAGAATTTAATGAAAATGAAGATACAACATACTCAAACTTATGGGACACAATGAAAGCTGTGCTAAGAGGAAAACTCATAGCGCTGAGTGCCTGCAGAAAGAAACAGGAAAGAGCATATGTCAGCAGCTTGACAGCACACCTAAGCTCTAAGAACAAAAAGAAGCAAATACACCCAGGAGGAGTAAAGGCAGGAAATAATCAAACTCAGAGCTGAAATCAACCAAGTAAAAACAAAAAGGACCATAGAAAGAATCAACAGAACCAAAAGTTGGTTCTTTGAGAAAATCAACAAGATAGATAAACCCTTAGCCAGACTAACGAGAGGACACAGAGAGTGTGTCCAAATTAACAAAATCAGAAATGAAAAGGGAGACATAACTACAGATTCAGAGGAAAGTCAAAAAATCATCAGATCTTACTATAAAAACCTATATTCAACAAAATTTGAAAATCTTCAGGAAATGGACAATTTCCTAGACAGATACCAGGTATCGAAGTTAAATCAGGAACAGATAAACCAGTTAAACAACCCCATAACTCCTAAGGAAATAGAAGCAGTCATTAAAGGTCTCCCAACCAAAAAGAGCCCAGGTCCAGACGGGTTTAGTGCAGAATTCTATCAAACCTTCATAGAAGACCTCATACCAATATTATCAAACTATTCCACAAAATTGAAACAGATGGAGCCCTACCGAATTCCTTCTACTGAAGCCACAATTACTCTTATACCTAAACCACACAAAGACACAACAAAGAAAGAGAACTTCAGACCAATTTCCCTTATGAATATCGACGCAAAAATACTCAATAAAATTCTGGCAAACCGAATTCAAGAGCACATCAAAACAATCATCCACCATGATCAAGTAGGCTTCATCCCAGGCATGCAGGGATAGTTTAATATACGGAAAACCATCAACGTGATCCATTATATAAACAAACTGAAAGAACAGAACCACATGATCATTTCATTAGATGCTGAGAAAGCATTTGACAAAATTCAACACCCCTTCATGATAAAAGTCCTGGAAAGAATAGGAATTCAAGGCCCATACCTAAACATAGTAAAAGCCATATATACAGCAAACCAGTTGCTAACATTAAACTAAATGGAGAGAAACTTGAAGCAATCCCACTAAAATCAGGGACTAGACAAGGCTGCCCACTCTCTCCCCTACTTATTCAATATAGTTCTTGAAGTTCTAGCCAGAGCAATCAGACAACAAAGGGAGATCAAAGGGATACAGATCGGAAAAGAAGAGGTCAAAATATCACTATTTGCAGATGACATGATAGTATATTTAAGAGTGATCCCAAAAGTTCCACCAGAGAACTACTAAAAGCTGATAAACAACTTCAGCAAAGTGGCTGGGTATAAAATTAACTCAAATAAATCAGTTGCCTTCCTCTATACAAAAGAGAAACAAGCCGAGAAAGAAATTAGGGAAACGACACCCTTCATAATAGACCCAAATAATATAAAGTACCTCGGTGTGACTTTAACCAAGCAGAGTAAAAGATCTGTACAATAAGAACTTCAAGACACTGAGGAAAGAAATTGAAGAAGACCTCAGAAGATGGAAAGATCTCCCATGCTCATGGATTGGCAGGATTAATATGGTAAAAATGGCCATTTTACCAAAAGCAATCTACAGATTCAATGCAATCCCCATCAAAATACCAATCCAATTCTTCAAAGAGTTAGACAGAACAATTTGCAAATTCATCTGGAATAACAAAAAACCCAGGATAGCTAAAGCTATCCTCAACAATAAAAGGACTTCAGGGGGAATCACTATCCCTGAACTCAAGCAGTATTACAGAGCAATAGTGATAAAAACTGCATGGTATTGGTACAGAGACAGACAGATAGACCAATGGAATAGAATTGAAGACACATGAATGAACCCACACACCTATGGTCACTTGATTTTTGACAAAGGAGCCAAAACCATCCAATGGAAAAAAGATAGCATTTTCAGCAAATGGTGCTGGTTCAACTGGAGGGCAACATGTAGAAGAATGCAGATCGATCCATCCTTATCACCCTGTACAAAGCTTAAGTCCAAGTGGATCAAGGACCTCCACATCAAACCAGACACACTCACACTAATAGAAGAAAAACTAGGGAAGCATCTGGAACACATGGGCACTGGAAAAAATTTCCTGAACAATACACCAATGGCTTATGCTCTAAGATCAAGAATCGACAAATGGGATCTCATAAAACTGCAAAGCTTCTGTAAGGCAAAGGACACTGTGGTTAGGACAGAGAGCCAACGCCAACAGATTGGGAAAAGATCTTTACCAATCCTACAACAGATAAGAGGCCTTATTTCCAAAATATACAAAGAACTCAAGAAGTTAGACCGCAGGGGAACAAATAACCCTATTAAAAAATGGGTTCAGAGCTAAACAAAGAATTCACAGCTGAGAATGCAGAGATGGCTGAGAAACACCTAAAGAAATGTTCAACATCTTTAGTCATAAGGGAAATGCAAATCAAAACAACCCTGAGATTTCACCTCACACCAGTCGATTGGCTAAGATCAAAAACTCAGGTGACAGCAGATGCTGGCGAGGATGTGGAGAAAGAGGAACACTCCTCCATTGTTGGTGGGATTGCAGACTGGTAAAACCATTCTGGAAATCAGTCTGGAGGTTCCTCAGAAAATTGGACATTGAACTGCCTGATGATCCAGCTATACCTCTCTTGGGCATATACCCAAAGATGCCTCAACATATAAAAGAGACACGTGCTCCACTATGTTCATCGCAGCCTTATTTATAATAGCCAGAAAATGGAAAGAACCCAGATGCCCTTCAACAGAGGAATGGATACAGAAAATGTGGTACATCTACACAATGGAATATTACTCAGCTATCAAAAACAACGAGTTTATGAAATTCGTAGGCAAATGGTTGGAACTGGAAAATATCATCCTGAGTGAGCTAACCCAATCACAGAAAGACATACATGGTATGCTCATTGATAAGTGGCTATTAGCCCAAATGCTTGAATTACCCTAGATCCCTAGAACAAACGAAACTCAAGACGGATGATCAAAATGTGAATGCTTCACTCCTTCTTTAAATGAGGAAAAAAGAATACCCTTGGCAGGGAAGGGAGAGGCAAAGATTAAAACAGAGACTGAAGGAACACCCATTCAGAGCCTGCCCCACATGTGGCCCATACATATACAGCCACCCAATTAGACAAGATGGATGAAGCAAAGAAGTGCAGACCGACAGGAGCCGGATGTAGATCGCTCCTGAGAGACACAGCAGAATACAGCAAATATAGGCGGGTAACAGCAGCAAACCACTGAACTGAGAATAGGTCCCCTATTGAAGGAATCAAGAAAAAGAACTGGAAGAGCTTGAAGGGGCTCGAGACCCCAAAAGTACAACAATGCCAAGCAACCAGAGCTTCCAGGGACTAAGCCACTACCTAAAGACTATACATGGACTGACCCTGGACTCTGACCCCATAGGTAGCAATGAATATCCTAGTAAGAGCACCAGTGGAAGGGAAAGCCTGGGTCCTGCTAAGACTGAACCCACAGTGAACTAGTCTATGGGGGAGGGCGGCAATGGGGGGAGGGTTGGGAGGGGAACACCCATAAGGAAGGGGAGGGGGGAGGGGGATGTTTGCCCGGAAACCGGGAAAGGGAATAACACTCGAAATGTATATAAGAAATACTCAAGTTAAGCAAAAAAAAAAAACCCAAAAAAAAAAAAAAAAAGAAGGGTATAGGGGAAGAGTTAGAGGAGAAGATATAGAGGTGAATCTGACCAAAACATATTCTAAGTGTGTACAAAATTCTTCTGAAATGTATGAATTATATATATAATTATATATATACATATATATATATATATCATATAAAATATAACCAAAAAGTTGCAAGGCTGTTCTGGATGAAATTACATTTCATTGAGACATTAGAGGGTAACTCAAGCAGTGTGCTGGCCAGTTTTATGTCCACTGGACACAAGCTAGAATCACCTGGAAGAAGTGAACCTCAATCGAGATCCATAAGATCAGACTATAGGGAATCATTTTTTTTATTTAGTCATCAATGAGGGAGGGCCCAGCCCTTGCATTTGGTGCCATCTCAGGGCAGGTGGTTTGGGGTTCTATAAGGAAGCAGGCTGACCTACTCATGGGGAGCAAGCCACTAAGCAGCACCCCTCCATGGCCTCTGCATCAGCTCCTGCCTCCAGGTTCCTGCCTTGTTTGAGTTCCTGTCCTGACTTCTTTGAATGATGGACAACGATGTGGAAGTGTAAGCCAAATAAACCCCTTCCTCCCCGACTTGCTTTTAGTCATGGTGTTTCTGTGCAGCCGTAGAAACCCTGACTAAGACACAGAGACGATCATTAACAGAATAGTTAACACCAGAACAAAGACTCGGCTTTCCCTAAATTGCTCTGAAACTTGTTTAATTCAAGATGAAAGCATGACTGCAGCTTCGTTGGCATGGGGTGCATCTCGGGTCGGCCGCAAAGGTGTCTCTTCCAGCATTGCAGTAGAAGCAGGGCTAATGCACCCCAGCCCAGCTGTGAGCAGCTTCTTGGTCTCCAGGAAACTCTTCCTAGTCCAGTTCATCTCCCAGTCCTCTCTACGCTTTTGTGACTGGTGCCTGCATCCATCCCTTCTCTGCCTAAAATATCTTGAGTAGTTTCTGGGTTGTTTTGCTTTCTTTTGTCTGGATGTTGACTAGTACACACAGCATCTGTGGTCTCAATATTTATGCCCCCTAATAATGTCAGAGCCCTAACTCCCAACAGGGCCAGGAACATTGAGAGGTTCCTGGGGTTCGTGTGGTCATAAGTATGGGACACTTTGTAGGAGGAGATACTGGTGGTTCTTAACACTCTCAAGTAGGTACAAAGTAAAACGTCACTCCTCATCAGGATAAGAAAGAAGACCTCAGAATGTAGCGTACTCTGTCAGCATCTCGATCTTGGACTTTATACCTTTCCAGACAGTGATAACCCATTCTTGGTTCGGCAACTAGTTTAGATTTTTGTATTGCAACCCAAGCTGAATGGGACATCGGGCAACTGTAATGTCCCAAAAAATGTAAAGGAATGCCTCAAATCTCTACGTGGGAATCCAGACTCCCTAGAATGTAACTACAGTTGGAAATGGGGTCTTTACAGAGATTGGTTAACTGAAAAGGAGGCCAGTAGGTAGCTGCATTCCTCTGTGGCCTCCGCATCAGCTCCTTCACCGGCTGAGTTTCTGTGATGTCTCTGTGACGGAGACTATAAGCTGAAACAAACCCTTCCTTCCCCAAGCTACTTTTGCCCATGGCATTTTGTCACAGCGGCCCTGAGACACTTTCTTTCTCCATCCTCCTGTTGGTTTTATTTTGCCTTATTTCGAGAGACCGGACCAACTCCATCTTGAGTTCAGATTCTGTCTTAGAGAACATGGCCTAAGGTTGAACTCAAGTTGACCAACAGGCCTGCCCCTAGCACTGGTCTCCAGGTCACTCCCTAACAACCACCAATAAGGAGAAAAGCAGAGGTTACAGTTGTACCTAGACACATTTACTTATAAAAATTTAGGATTTGTCTCCCAGCACCAGCCAATCATTCTAAAGGGCAGTAAATTCCATAATAGCTCCCTAGTCGGATGTGTGCCAGGCTGGGCACCTTGCTTATTTGCTTGCCTCTATAAATGCTTGCTTGGAAATGTGCTCAGGGATTCACCTTCTCATCCTGCTGTGTCAGTGACCACAGGACAGCCCAAACTCGAACTTTAATAAAGATCCCAATGTGACTTCATCTGAATCAGCTCCTTGGTGGTCTTTTGCAGTTCACAAAACAGGCAAAACAATTTCACAAGAAGAGAAAAGGTGTTTTTGTTGGTTTTCCAAGGGTAAAGTCCAAATGAAGAACTAAGCAATTACCCTAAGAACTGAATTAATATAAAATGTTTAAATAATTCAGGTCAAGCAACTCCCTTATTTCCCTTAGTGATTATTTTTAAATCTTCTAGGTCTGTGTGATCCAGCCAGAATATAGATATGCCCTTAATCTCAGGAGACAGAGGCAAGCAGATCTCTGAGTTCAAGGCCAGCCTGGTATAGAGCAGATGTCAAGTAAAGAAAAGCTTAGGTCCAGGTGTGTTGGTGCACGCCTTTAATACCAGCATCCAGGAGACAGAGGCAGTTCTGGTTGAGTTTGGTTGAGTCACTCAACTCAGAGGCAGTGGAGTGGAGTTCACAGTATTTGAGTTTGTGGGGATAAGAAGCAGTCGTTACAGGGACAGATTGCTTTGAGAACAAGTTAGACGCAGGTGAAGACAGAACGAGCCAGAAAAGGAGAAGGAACCAGAAGATTGGAACAGATTGCCAGAGTTAGCTTGAGGACAAGCAGAGCAGTTCGGTGAGAAGCTGAGAGAAGTCAGATTGAATCGGTCATCTTGGGAAAGTTTGAGCCAGAAGAACTGAGTTGAACCAGCCAGCCACAGTTCAGAAAGAACTAAAAAAAAAAAACAAAAACAAAAAAAAAAACAGGGTGTGCTGACTCAGCAGTTCAGCAGTAAGCCTTCAAGACAATCACATCAGGCAAATAAACATACATTTATATCTGTGCCCAACATAATTGGAAAAGGAGAAAGCCCACCAACACTGCAGAAAGCAGAGGACATTGGACAAGAAGCACCAAAGAGGACAGGAGACATCTGACAGAGCGGCACAGGAGAACTTCACTTGGGACCGTCTCCAGAGCAAGCATCTGTTCTTTGAGTTCAGCTGACACCCAGGGGGACTTGGGACACTCCTGAGTAGCAGCCTTGAGCCCAGAGCAAAAGAATGACACAGGCCCCTCTGAGACAGTGAATCAGAGTAAGCTGCCCCAAAAGGCAGTTTTAATCATGCAGTCAGACTTTTCCCACATTAAATAACTGGAAACTCGATCTCAGATTGAGGTAATGGGACCCACTGGCTTTCCCAGTTACCCGGGAACAAAAGCCAGAAAATGTTGAAAATTCACAAAATGTGCAACTAGCCTGTTAAGATACAGAATCTTAGACAATTTAAGGATTCAATGGTGATTTATAGAATGCACTCGCCCTATGTGGGATGAATGCTAAATATCTGGGCTACCCAAAACAGGATTATCCCCCAAGCCTGGGAAAATTCAGCAGCAGCTGCACTGGAAGCTCAACTCTCAATTACGATGGTTGACTTGGTGACGGGAAGAAGCTGCAATTATAGAAGATTGTAATAGGTCTAAAAGTGTTAATATCAGCAAAGACCAGTGGTTAGGTGAAGGCCAATTGGCTGATTTAAGGCTGCAGATGCAATTTGATGACTATTATTATACAATGTACCTGAGTGGCTTTAAGAGCCTGGGATAAGGTGAAGAAACAAAGAAAAAGGTCTATGTCATTCATAAACATTGTGAGAGACTTTTACTGACTTCTTACATCCATTAACATCCACAGGGCAATATCAGACCCAGATGTAAGACAGGTGTTAATATATTAACTCTAAAGACTTCATTAACTTTCAAAAGTGCAAATGCAGAGTATAAAACAAAAGTTCTTAGGCCTTCAAAACCTCAATCAGCACCTGTGGATGAATGGGTTAGATCTACTGCCGATATTGGCTCTAATGACTATGTAATTGGATGAGCAATGGCCAATCATCCTAGATACGAAATTCCTGTAGTTTCATCTGTGGGAGATGAGGTCCTTTGAAAAGGGACTGTGGGCAAGGTGTTCATGAGACTCCTCTAGTCTAGAAGCCCTCCCTCAGCCTTCAGGGTTTGTAGAAGGTGTGGTAAGGGTAGACACTGGACTGTGGAGTGAAGGTCAGCAAGAGAAGGAAAAGAATGGTCTCTTGAAGCAGACACAGGCGAAATATGTTTTGATACAGCAAACACATGAAAGGACCCATGAAGAAGAAGTATAAATATGACCCACAGGTGGTGGGAGAAGAGCATTGAGCATTGGTTTGGTTCACTCTGCCTCGAGATTCTTTGCTAATGACACACATGTATTGGTTCACCTTATATAGCACTGATGATCTCCACCAGAGAGAAACTCACCCAAGAACTACTCTGAGGTTCCTGAGGTAGCTTGCAGCTTCTGCGGCCTCACCTCAGGCCAGTTGACGAGCCTTGAGGGGTTTCTTCGGGATTAAATTTACAGCTCCTGGTTCATGTATGGTGCCTGCCTGCCCAGAGGACTGGACTGAAGCTGCTGAGTTGTATTTGGTGTTTGCTATGGGACTGAACTGCTGCCAAAGATTGAGCTCACCCCAAAGAACTATTGCTAGACATGTCCACTTCCCCCCCTAGTAACTTTTCTCTTCTACTACCTCTGGTGAGTGGTGGGCAAGAGGAGAGGTTGAACACTTATTAAAGGTAGGTTGCAAAAAATTTATGCCTACAACACCCGCCCCCCCCCAACAACAAACATCAGTCACCCTGTGAATGACCAAAACCCATTCATCTCCACCTTTTGTGGATGGAGACGTTGTTCTCTTAAAATGGCTTCCTGCCGTCTGGGGCATTGCTTTCTTTTGGAGGCAAAAAGAAAATTGGGGTGTTGGCCAGTTTAAGAAAGCTAGTTTTAACATTTGTCCTCCCGTCTCTGTGTGCTGTAAAAGTGCAGAAGCAGAGTTTAAATGAAGTCCTTCCTGGGACAGTCTGAGAGGCTGGACCAACTGGGATCAGCTTTGAATCTGTCCTGGAAGCAAGTTTTGGTGAAACAGCTGATGAGGTCATCTAAGGTTGGATGAAGCAGGACGCTGGCATAGGTGTGTCTCAGGGTCTCAGCCTCCTTTCAGCACCCTCACGGTGGATCTTGTCAGGGCTGCTTTAACTTATTTGGTGTCTGTATACATATAAACTCTACAGGTAATATACATTTCTGCAGTAATGTATGTATGGAATGAACAGTGTGCACTATCAGCTAAAGATGTTTTTCTGCTTTCATAGGTAAGGCAACTGTCTTAATAAGTCAGCTGTAATAAATAAACCAAACTGTAACAAATTGTTATCCATGCCATTTGGATAAGTCTTGATGACTCTGTAGCCAACAAGATTTATTGGCTATGCTTAGCTGAAGTCTGACTGGAGACATTTTCATGCCTCAGCCAGTCTCAGAGCTGTTCCCAAGTAGAGGAAACAGCAATACAAGTTACCTGCTTTGTTGGTCTTCATGATTTCTGTCTGTCTGTCTGTCTGTCTGTCTGTCTGTCTGTCTGCAGTCAGGATCTTCAGGAGGTCTCCATTGGTCAAATCTGATTTTTATTCATTTCAAAAGAATCCATAGTTTTTCTTTTCCTGATGAGACAAGAGCATATTCTCTTCCCCGATGCAACACATTCCCTGCCCTCCATTCTGAGGTTATCACGTATGTTTGCTGATCTAATTCAGTAGTCCTTTCTAAAATCCAGGCTTTTCACTAGCTGTGTTAACTGTCTCATTGGCATTTTAAAAATTTAAAGTCAATAAAGCACTATTTAATCTATCTTTGGGACATCCCACATCCCCCTTCTGTTCTGTGAGCATTTACTTTGAAGTCCTGTTAGATCTCTCCATAACTGTTTGACCTGTAGGATTATAAGATCTATCTGTAACATTTGTATGCTGCAATGTCTAAAAAAAATTGTTGTCTCTTAATGGATATACATTTTGACGCATCATCAGCTTCAGTCTGTAAAGAAAATAATCACGTCTAATAAATGTGCAGTCTCGGAATCAGCCTTTACAGAACTCAAAGCAGACACATACTGATATTTTGGGTTTCGACTTTATGATGCCTTAACATATGTCCGTATCTTAATTATCCAATGTGTACAAAATGAGACATATAATCTATTGTATGGTGTTGCTCTAAGGTAGCATTATTAAAGAGACTCTGGATCCTTAACTCAGAAAATTTTGTCTCTATGAGCTGTCATTCTAATTCCTCAAGCCTGTGTGGATTTTTCTCATTTGGAACTATCTTTTCTGCTGTCACCGTAGGATCTGGATTGAATTCTTCTGCAGATTCGTGACTCTGATTTAAGGAATCCTCTAACCTCTGTTCTATAACATAGCATTCCATATTTCAGTCCTCTCCTTCTGTAAGTCCCAGTTTTGATCTTTCTTTAAAAGGATATATAAAATTGTAATCACTGCTGAACATAAAATTACTTTTATGCTAAGAGTCAAAACAAAACCATATGGGGTCCAAATGCCTTCTTCTATGGTGTTTTCCATAGTTTGGCATATTTTAACCTAATTTCCTCCTTCCTCTGGAAATTTCAGTTTATTTTTCTTTCTCCTTGTTCTGGAGACTTTATCTTCTAGGTGTATTTATTTATTTCTCGCTTAATGCATTCTAAAACTTAAGATCTTTTCCTGTGCTTAAGTTTTCTTAAACTCATTTTTCCACCTTTATGTGGCTATTCTTTTTATTTTATTTAATTTTCTCTTTGTGGGCTTCATTTTGTTAATTTCAAACTATTTATCTGCCTATGGTGTTTTATACCTCTTATTTAGCATGTAAGCACAATTTCACTTTCTTCTCTGTGTTCCGTCTCCCTCTGCTGTTTGGGTTAGGACACTGCAGTCATTAGTTCTGCCCCTGTCTCTCCACTCACAGGGAGAGGCAGATCTGCGGTACCACCAACTGCCTCTTTCTGTGTTTTGGGACCTCTCTAGGCTGGCGTGCATCCCGCCACCTGTCTTGGGCTCTCATGGCACCCTGCTGCACTGGGCCGAGTTGGTGTTTGCCAGGTCATGCCAAGCCTCTGATCTGAGGCTCCTGGTTGGCAGCGGCTTCTGTTATCCCCAACAGCCTTGCGATCCTCCCAGCTCCAAGCACTACTCACCGCGATGCCCGACCCTTCCCCCTCGGAAGGCTTTTCCCACTTTGGACAGGCGCTTTTTTGGGAAACTCAGTGCAACTCTGGAACCCACCAGCTGTGTTAGCTCATGGCTAATCTTAGAGCTGCACATGGATCCGGGATGCTAGGCTTCCGAGATCCGAGTGGGTTGTCCCAGAGCGGTTGCTAGGAAACCATTAAAAGTCGATGCCTCCTGGGTGCTAGTGCCAATCTTCAGGCGTAGGAGCTCATCCCTTGGCCAGCAGCTTCTCCATTTCACCAGCCTTTGTGCACAGAAGGGGTCCGTTGCACTATATGCTTGCCTCAGAGACCGTGTTGCTAGGAAGCTGAGTTTGAAAATTAATGGCTACTGTATCTATGGCTTTGGTTCCTGTATCTATCTAAAAACCTGCTCTGTTCCTAGAGAATGCTCGTTCTCCTGCCTTTCACCAGGCTTGGATTCTATGCCCGGTCTTGGGTGCCAAATAGATACAGTAATTAAGGGTGTAAGGCTTGTCTTTTCTTGTTCTAACCTGTTTAAGCTCCCAAACAATTGACACAAAGACCTATGGTTGACATAACAAGCTTTAAGTGCTATGAATAGCAGGTACTCATCTATTCTAACTCTCTAAGCTATTTCCAGTCACATGGTCTTTTACCTTCTGGGTCTCACCTTAGCTTGTTCTGTTCCGTGTGTGCTTTCATGGCAAATCCCTTGATGACCTGCTCATAACAACTCCTCCTGGACTCTCATCCCTATCTCTCCATGTGGTCTCTCTAGCTCTTTCCCCATAGTCCTCCTACTTCTCTCTTCCTGGGACCCTGGTCCTGGGATTGGAAGTTCTGCCTTCTCTGCACAGTCCTGGGCTGATTAGCTATTTATTAACAAGTCAGAGCTAATTGGGGAGCGTTCTTTACACAACATTGATGCAGGAGGCGGTTCAGTAAACAAAACGATCCCACCATCCATACTGTAACCAAATCTCTGGGCAAAGAAATCAGGACCTGAATACACTACACTCTGCACAAAACCATCCCCCAACACATACTGGTTTTATTTCATTTACTTTTACAAAACAATTGTTTAAAACTTTCTCCCAGCATTTTTCATACAGCTACATAAATAACATAGGGAAAGAAAGAATAACATGTCTAATACAAAGTAACTAATGTCAACATCCCAGGTGCTGGGCACCATATAAGATATTCATTTACCACCAGTGGAATCCCCCGAGTTACTCACTGTTTTCTATCTCATTTTCCACCTCAGTGTTCTCTTCAGGAGGGGCTCTGCCTGAACCCTCATTCTTATCTTTGGGAGAGACTCTGCCTGAACCACCCTCACCACTCTCAGTTTCAGGAGGGGCTCTGCCTGAACCCCCACTCTCAGTTTCAGGAGGAGCTCTGCCTGAACCCCCACTCTCAGTTTCAGGAAGGGCTTGGCCTGAACCTCCACTCTCAGTTTCAGGAGGGGCTCTGCCTGAACCCCCACTCTCAGTTTCAGGAGGGGCTCTGCCTGAACCCCCACTCTCAGTTTCAGGAAGGGCTTGGCCTGAACCTCCACTCTCAGTTTCAGGAGAGGCTCTGCCTGAACCCCCAATCTCATCATCAGGAGGGGCTTTGCCTAAACCCCAACTCTCGGCATCAGGAGGGACTCTGCCTGGACCCCCACTCTCAGTTTCAGGAGGGGCTCTGCCTGAACCCCTGCTCTCAGTATTAGGAGGGGCTCTGCCTGAACCCCCGCTCTCAGTATTAGGAGGGGCTCTGTCTGAACCCCCAGTCTCAGTATTAGGAGGGGCTCTGCCTGAACCCCCAGTCTCAGCATCAGGAGGGGCTCTGCCTAAACCCCACTTCTTGGCATCAGAAGGGGCTCTTCCCGAAGAACCCCACCTCTCAGCATCAGGAGGGGCTCTGCCTGAATCCCACCTCTCAGTGTCAGGAGGGTCTCTGCCTAAACCCCACTTCTCAACATCATAAGGGTCTCTGCCTAAACCCCACTTCTCAACATCATAAGGGTCTCTGCCTAAACCCCACTTCTCAACATCATAAGGGTCTCTGCTTAAACCCCACCTCTCAGCAAAAGAAAGGGCTCTGCCTGAATTCCACCTCTTGAAAATATCAGGAGAGACTTTGTCTAAGCTATCTTTGTTTTCCGGCACCTGCTCTTCAGTCGTCTCCCAAGTAGATATCATTGGTCTGTTCTGGGTTTCTGGAAGATTCAATGACAACAGTCCACTCAGTATGGCCAGGGTCCCAAATAAAATCTAGACAATATGTAAAATAAATAAATAAATAAATAAATAAATAAATAAATAAATAAATAAATAAATAGTGATAACAGTAACACACAAAAAGAAATGTTCCCTTCAGAGAAGAGGAAGTGAGGAAGTACTGCACCCTATTCAGAGGGCAGCAGAGAGAGTTGGGACTGACATTAGATGCTAATGTCTTTGTTGAGGTCTTTAGACGCTTGTGCTAGGCAGGGAGTTCACTTTATCATCATTGAAGCTTAATCTCAAGTCAGTCCTTCACAAACCACCGAGGAGCATCTGGCCAAGAAGAGCCAGTTCCTGCTGCATTACTCCCCTTGCCAACTCTGCCCTGGAGCTGTGGAATAGCGGGGCGGCAGGGAAGCCTGGCATCTTTTTCCAGATGCCAGGATTACAGAAGCCAGGTAACTGGGCCTGAGTTAGTCAACCTGTCCATTCCTCAGGAACTTGTACACTGCATCATCCAGTGTTAGGGGATTTCTGACCCCTGGGAAAAGATCACAGACTCCACCCAACTATAATTAAAGGATTGATTGATTACTGCTAGCAGGACAACAATCCCTGGGACAAGCTGGAGACTGCCATGTGAAGGGGAGAGAGGGAAGGATTTTTAAAGCCGAAAGCTGTAAGACCTTAAACATCTGCTCAAGGAAGCCAAGAGATATTTTGCTCTGCCAAAATTAGGAAGTCAAGGTGACCTGAATGCCTGCATAGACAGGTTACAGAGCCAAAATGCAGTCAGTCGTAA
Organism: Rattus norvegicus; assembly: GCF_021556685.1. Classification (NCBI taxonomy): domain Eukaryota; kingdom Metazoa; phylum Chordata; class Mammalia; order Rodentia; family Muridae; genus Rattus; species Rattus norvegicus. The sequence continues at coordinate 47,400,940 of NC_141553.1, read as the reverse complement.
CGTACCAACCAGATGGTCATGCTGTACATTTCTGGGTGGAGAGTAGATGAGGGGGGTGGGGAGACACTGAGAACTTATCTTCCAGGGACTGAGTCAGAGACAAATGACTGGTGGGTGCCAAAATGGATGCCTGTCATAAGATGGAATCTTTGTAGACATCATATCAGTAAATGATAAGGGAGAGGGGCAAGTAAATAAATGAAACTTCCAATGAGTTGGAACCTACAGAAATTAAGGGAGACAAGGGCAGTGTGAGTTAATGGCGTGGCAAGGACCTGTGGATCTCATTTCCCATAAAAGCTCATAGGCTCTCACTGTACAGCTTAGGCTAACCACGAATTCACAATCTTCCTGCCTTACCCTCCAGAATGCTGAGATCCTTACCATGCCATGCAGCTGGGTAGTGGACCAGTCCCCAATTCTTTCTCCATTCTACCACCAGCTCTCCTCAACCCACAACCTCAAAAACACCGCAGCAGGCCTCTGCCCTGCCGGTCAGGCAAATCCCTCCATTCTGGGAGATTCTGTGATCCCACCTACCCCTCAGCCATCTTTGCCACTGTCCCCAGTAGTTGTTCCTCCTTCCCACAGCTCACTTTTTCCTTCCTGGTGACTGTCTCCCTCAATAAAAACCAGTCTTGAGCCATCATAATCCACATACCCACTCTGCCTGAGTTCTGGCCACGTGGCACCTCTGGGATCTTGTACGAGTTACTTCATGTCCTGGCTGCTCACTTTTCTAGTCTATGAGATAGAACTAAGAATGGCGCCCACTGTTGCTGGGGGAAACGGCTCAATCAGTAAGGTGCTGTGTTCACTGCGCAAGCATGAGGACTTGAGTTTGGACCCCCAGCTCCTACATAAAGGGCCAGGTAGAGCAGCAGGCACCTATTGCCACAGCACTGGGGAACTGGAGGCAGCTGGATCCAGGAGCACTGTCCAGTAGTCTAGACAAGTCAGCAAGCTCCATTTCAGGGAGAGACCCTGCCTCAAAATATCATGTGGAGGGCCAGAAAGATGGATCCACAGGTAAAGGTGTTTGCCAAGCAAGTAGGAAACCATGAGCCCAGTCCCCAGAATGCACAGAAAGATGGAATGCACACAAAGAAAGATGATGGAATGCACACAAAGAAAGATGATGGAATGCACACAAAGATGATAGAATTCACACACGATGGAATGCACACAAAGATGATGGAATGCACACAGAGATGATGGAATGCACACAGAGATGGAATGCACACAGAGATGATGGAATGCACACAGAGATGATGGAATGCACACAAAGATGATGGAATGCACACAGAGATGATAGAATGCACACAGAGATGATGGAATGCACACAAAGATGATGGAATGCACACAGAGATGATAGAATGCACACAGAGATGGAATGCACACAGAGATGGAATGCACACAAAGATGATGGAATGCACACAAAGAAAGATGATGGAATGCACACAGAAATTATGGAATGAACACAGAGATGGAATGCACACAGAGATAATGGAGTGCACACAAAGATGATGGAATGCACACAAAGATGATGGAATGCACACAAGATGGAATGCACACAAAGATGATGGAATGCACACAAAGATGATGGAATGCACACAGAGATGATGGAATGCACACAGAGATGATGGAATGCACACAGAGATGATGGAATGCAAACAAAGATGATGGAATGCACACAAAGATGATGGAATGCACACAGAGATGATGGAATGCACACAGAGATGGAATGTACACAGAGATGATGGAATGCACACAAAGATGATGGAATGCACAAAGAGATGGAACGCACGCAGAGATGGAATGCACACAAAGATGATGGAATGCACACAAAGATGATGGAACGCACACAAAGACGATTGAATGCACACAGAGATGGAATGCACACAGACATGGAATGCACACAGAGATGGAATGCACAGAGAGATGATGGAATGCACACAGAGATGGATGCACACAAAGATGATGGAATGCGCACAGAGATGATGGAATGCACACAAAGATGATGGAATGCACACAAAGATGATGGAATGCACACAGATGATGGAATGCACACAAAGATGATGGAATGCACACAGAGATGGAATGCACACAAAGATGATGGAATGCACACAAAGATGGAATGCAAACAAAGATGATGGAATGCACACAGAGATGATGGAATGCACACAGAGATGATGGAATGCACAAAAAGATGATGGAATGCACACAAAGATGATGGAACGCACACAAAGACGATTGAATGCACACAGAGATGGAATGCACACAGAGATGGTGTGCACACAGAGATGGAATGCACAGAGAGATGATGGAATGCACACAGAGATGGATGCACACAAAGATGATGGAATGCACACAGAGATGATGGAATGCACACAAAGGTAATGGAATGCACACAAAGATGATGGAATGCACACAGAGATGGAATGCACACAAAGATGATGGAATGCACAAAGAGATGATGGAATGCACACAGAGATGGAATGCACACAAAATGATGGAGTGCACACAGAGATGATGGAATGCACACAAAGATGAAATGCACACAGAGATGATGGAATGCACACAGAGATGATGGAATGCACACAAAGATGATGGAATGCACACAAAGATGATGGAACGCACACAAAGATGATGGAATGCACACAGAGATGGAATTCACAGAGATGATGGAATGCACACAAAGATAATGGAACGCACACAAAGATGATGAAATGCACACAGAGAAGATGGAATGCACACAGAGATGATGGAATGCACACAGAGATGATGGAATGCACACAAAGATGATGGAATGCACACAAAGATGATGGAATGCACACAGAGATGATGGAATGCACACAGAGATGGAACGCACACAAAATGATGGAATGCACACAGAGATGATGGAATGCACACAAAGATGATGGAATGCACACAGAGATGGAATGCACACAAAATGATGGAATGCACACAAAGGTGATGGAATGCACACAAAGATGGAATGAACACAGAGATGATGGAATGCACACAAAATGATGGAGTGCACACAGAGATGATGGAATGAACACAAAGATAATGGAATGCACACAAAGATGATGGAATGCACACAGAGATGATGGAATGCACACGGAGATGATGGAATGCACACAGAGATGATGGAACGCACACAAAGATAATGGAATGCACACAAAGATGATGGAATGCACACAGAGATGATGGAATGCACACAGAGATGGGACGCACACAAAGATGATGGAATGCACACAGAGATGATGGAATGCACACAAAGATGATGGAATGCACAGAGATGGAATGCACACAGAGATGGAATGCACACAAAATGATGGAATGCACACAAAATGATGGAATGCACACAAAGATGATGGAATGCACACAGAGATGATGGAATGCACACAAAATGATGGAGTGCACACAAAGATGATGGAATGCAAACAAAGATGGAAAGCACACAAAGATGATGGGATGCACACAAAGATGATGGAATGCACACAGAGATGGAATGCACACAGAGATGATGGCATGCACACAGAGATGATGGAATGCACACAAAGATGACGGAATGCACACAAAGATGATGGAATGCACACAAAGATGATGGAACGCACACAAAGATGATGGAACACACACAAGGATGATGGAATGCACACAGAGATGGAATGCACACAGAGATGGAATGCACACAAAGATGATGGAATGCACACAAAGATAATGGAACACACACAAAGATCATGGAATGCACACAGAGATGACGGAATGCACACAGAGATGATGGAATGCACGCAAAGATGATGGAATGCACACAGAGATGATGGAATGCACACAGAGATGGAACGCACACAAAGATGATGGAATGCACACAGAGAGATGGAATGCACACAAAGATGGAATGCACACAAAGATGATGGAATGCACACAAAGATGATGGAATGCACACAAAGATGATGGAATGCACACAGAGATGGAATGCACACAGAGATGGAATGCACACAGAGATGATGGAATGCACACAAAATGATGGAGTGCACACAAAGATGATGGAATGCACACACGATGGAATGCACACAAAGATGATGGAATGCACACAAAGATGATGGAATGCACACAGAGATGGAATGCACACAGAGATGGAATGCACACAAAATGATGGAATGCACACAAAGATGATGGAATGCACACAAAGATGGAATGAACACAGAGATGATGGAATGCACACAAAATGATGGAGTGCACACAGAGATGATGGAATGCACACAAAGATAATGGAACGCACACAAAGATGATGGAATGCACACAGAGATGATGGAATGCACACAGAGATGATGGAATGCACACAGAGATGATTGAATGCACACAAAGATAATGGAACGCACACAAAGATGATGGAATGCACACAGAGATGGAATGCACACAAAGATGATGGAATGCACAAAGAGATGATGGAATGCACACAGAGATTGAATGCACACAAAATGATGGAGTGCACACAGAGATGATGGAATGCACACAAAGATGAAATGCACACAGAGATGATGGAATGCACACAGAGATGATGGAATGCACACAAAGATGATGGAATGCACACAAAGATGATGGAACGCACACAAAGATGATGGAATGCACACAGAGATGGAATTCACAGAGATGATGGAATGCACACAAAGATAATGGAACGCACACAAAGATGATGAAATGCACACAGAGAAGATGGAATGCACACAGAGATGATGGAATGCACACAGAGATGATGGAATGCACACAAAGATGATGGAATGCACACAAAGATGATGGAATGCACACAGAGATGATGGAATGCACACAGAGATGGAACGCACACAAAATGATGGAATGCACACAGAGATGATGGAATGCACACAAAGATGATGGAATGCACACAGAGATGGAATGCACACAGAGATGGAATGCACACAAAATGATGGAATGCACACAAAGGTAATGGAATGCACACAAAGATGGAATGAACACAGAGATGATGGAATGCACACAAAATGATGGAGTGCACACAGAGATGATGGAATGAACACAAAGATAATGGAATGCACACAGAGATGGAATGCACAAAGAGATGGAATGCACACAGAGATGATGGAATGCACGCAAAGATGATGGAATGCACACAGAGATGATGGAATGCACACAGAGATGGAACGCACACAAAGATGATGGAATGCACACAGAGAGATGGAATGCACACAAAGATGGAATGCACACAAAGATGATGGAATGCACACAAAGATGATGGAATGCACACAAAGATGATGGAATGCACACAGAGATGGAATGCACACAGAGATGGAATGCACACAGAGATGATGGAATGCACACAAAATGATGGAGTGCACACAAAGATGATGGAATGCACACACGATGGAATGCACACAAAGATGATGGAATGCACACAAAGATGATGGAATGCACACAGAGATGGAATGCACACAGAGATGGAATGCACACAAAATGATGGAATGCACACAAAGATGATGGAATGCACACAAAGATGGAATGAACACAGAGATGATGGAATGCACACAAAATGATGGAGTGCACACAGAGATGATGGAATGCACACAAAGATAATGGAACGCACACAAAGATGATGGAATGCACACAGAGATGATGGAATGCACACAGAGATGATGGAATGCACACAGAGATGATTGAATGCACACAAAGATAATGGAACGCACACAAAGATGATGGAATGCACACAGAGATGATGGAATGCACACAGAGATGGAACGCACACAAAGATGATGGAATGCACACAGAGATGACGGAATGCACACAAAGATGATGGAATGCACACAGAGATGGAATGCACACAGAGATGGAATGCACACAAAATGATGAAATGCACACAAAGATGATGGAATGCACACAAAGATGGAATGCACACAAAGATGATGGAAAGCACACAAATATGATGGAATGCACACAGAGATGGAATGCACACAGAGATGATGGCATGCACACAGAGATGATGGAATGCACTCAAAGATGATGGAATGCACACAAAGATGATGGAATGCACACAAAGATGATGGAACGCACACAAAGATGATGGAACACACACAAAGATGATGGAATGCACACAGAGATGGAATGCACACAGAGATGGAATGCACACAAAGATGATGGAATGCACACAGAGATGACGGAATGCACACAGAGATGATGGAATGCACACAAAGATGATGGAATGCACACAGAGATGATGGAATACACACAGAGATGGAACGCACACAAAGATGATGGAATGCACACAGAGATGATGGAATGCACACAGAGATGGAATGCACAAAGAGATGGAATGCACACAAAATGATTGACTGCACACAAAGATGATGGAATGCACACAAAAATGATGGAATGCACACAGAGATGGAATGCACAAAGAGATGGAATGCACACAGAGATGATGGAATGCACACAAAATGATGGAGTGCACACAAAGATGATGGAATCCACACAAAGATGGAATGCACACAGAGATGATGGAATGCACACAAAGATGGAATGCAAACAAAGATGATGGAATGCACACAAAGATGGAATGCACACAAAGATGATGGAATGAACACAAAGATGGAATGCACACAGAGATGATGTAATGCACACAAAGATGGAATGCACACAAGATGACGGAATGCACACAGAGATGACGGAATGCACACAGAGATGATGGAATGCACACACGATGGAATGCACACAAAGATGATGGAATGCACACAGAGATGATGGAATGCACACAAAGATGATGGAATGCACACAGAGATGGAAAGCACACAGAGATGGAATGCACACAGAGATGATGGAATGCACACAAAGATGATGGAATGCACACAGAGATGGAATGCACACAAAGATGATGGAATGCACACAGAGATGATGGAATGCACACAGAGATGGAATGCACACAAAGATGATGGAATGCACACAGAGATGATGGAATGCACACAGAGATGGAATGAACACAAAGATGGAATGTACACAAAATGATGGAATGCACACAGAGATGATGGAATGCACACAAAATGATGGAGTGCACACAAAGATGATGGAATGCACACAAAGATGATGGAATGCACACAAAGATGATGGAACGCACACAAAGATGATGGAATGCACACAGAGATGGAATGCACACAAAGATGATGGAACGCACACAAAGATAATGAAACGCACACAAAGATGATGGAATGCACACAGAGAGGATGGAATGCACACACAGATGGAATGCACACAAAGATGATGGAATGCACACAGAGATGATGGAATGCACACAGAGGTGGAACGCACACAAAGATGATGGAATGCACACAGAGATGATGGAATGCACACAGAGATGATGGAATGCACACACGACGGAATGCACACAGAGATGATGGAATGCACACAGAGATGATGGAATGCACACAGAGATGATGGAATGCACACACGACGGAATGCACACAAAGATGATGGAATGCACACAGAGATGATGGAATGCACACAAAGATGATGGAATGCACACAGAGATGGAATGCACACAAAATGATGGAATGCACACAAAGACGATGGAATGCACACGAAGATGGAATGCACACAGAGATGATGGAATGCACACAAAGATGGAATGCACACAGAGATGATGGAATGCACACAGAGATGATGGAATGCACACAGAGATGATGGAATGCACACACGACGGAATGCACACAAAGATGATGGAATGCACACAGAGATGATGGAATGCACACAAAGATGATGGAATGCACACAGAGATGGAATGCACACAAAATGATGGAATGCACACAAAGATGATGGAATGCACACAAAGATGGAATGAACACAGAGATGATGGAATGCACACAAAATGATGGAGTGCACACAGAGATGATGGAATGCACACAAAGATAATGGAACGCACACAAAGATGATGGAATGCACACAGAGATGATGGAATGCACACAGAGATGATGGAATGCACACAAAGATGATGGAATGCACACAGAGATGGAATGCACACAAAATGATGGAATGCACACAAAGACGATGGAATGCACACAAAGATGGAATGCACACAGAGATGATGGAATGCACACACGATGGAATGCACACAAAGATGATGGAATGCACACAGAGATGATGGAATGCACACAAAGATGATGGAATGCACACAGAGATGGAAAGCACACAGAGATGGAATGCACACAGAGATGATGGAATGCACACAAAGATGATGGAATGCACACAGAGATGGAATGCACCCAAAAATGATGGAATGCACACAGAGATGATGGAATGCACACAGAGATGGAATGCACACAAAGATGATGGAATGCACACAGAGATGATGGAATGCACACAGAGATGGAATGAACACAAAGATGGAATGTACACAAAATGATGGAATGCACACAGAGATGATGGAATGCACACAAAATAATGGAGTGCACACAAAGATGATGGAATGCACACAAAGATGATGGAATGCACACAAAGATGATGGAACGCACACAAAGATGATGGAATGCACACAGAGATGGAATGCACACAAAGATGATGGAACGCACACAAAGATAATGGAACGCACACAAAGATGATGGAATGCACACAGAGAGGATGGAATGCACACACAGATGGAACGCACACAAAGATGATGGAATGCACACAGAGATGATGGAATGCACACAGAGGTGGAACGCACACAAAGATGATGGAATGCACACAGAGATGATGGAATGCACACAGAGATGATGGAATGCACACACGACGGAATGCACACAGAGATGATGGAATGCACACAGAGATGATGGAATGCACACAGAGATGATGGAATGCACACACAACGGAATGCACACAAAGATGATGGAATGCACACAGAGATGATGGAATGCACACAAAGATGATGGAATGCACACAGAGATGGAATGCACACAAAATGATGGAATGCACACAAAGACGATGGAATGCACACAAAGATGGAATGCACACAGAGATGATGGAATGCACACAAAGATGGAATGCACACAGAGATGATGGAATGCACACAGAGATGATGGAATGCACACAGAGATGATGGAATGCACACACGACGGAATGCACACAAAGATGATGGAATGCACACAGAGATGATGGAATGCACACAAAGATGATGGAATGCACACAGAGATGGAATGCACACAAAATGATGGAATGCACACAAAGATGATGGAATGCACACACGATGGAATGCACACAAAGATGATGGAATGCACACAAAGATGATGGAATGCACACAGATGGAATGCACACAAAATGATGGAATGCACACAAAGATGATGGAATGCACACAAAGATGGAATGAACACAGAGATGATGGAATGCACACAAAATGATGGAGTGCACACAGAGATGATGGAATGCACACAAAGATAATGGAACGCACACAAAGAAGATGGAATGCACACAGAGATGATGGAATGCACACAGAGATGATGGAATGCACACAGAGATGATGGAATGCACACAAAGATAATGGAACGCACACAAAGATGATGGAATGCACACAGAGATGATGGAATGCACGCAGAGATGGAACGCACACAAAGATGATGGAATGCACACAGAGATGATGGAATGCACACAGAAATGGAATGCACACAGAGATGGAAAGCACACAAAATGATGGAATGCACACAAAGATGGAATGCACACAGAGATGATAAAATGCACACAAAATGATGGAGTGCACACAAAGATGATGGAATGCACACAAAGATGGAATGCACACAAAGATGATGGAATGCACACAAAGATGATGGAATGCACACAAAGATAATGGAATGCACCCAAAGATGATGGAACGCACACAAAGATGATGGAACACACACAAACATGATGGAATGCACACAGAGATGTAATGCACACAGAGATGGAATGCACACAAAGATGATGGAATGCACACAAAGATAATGGAACGCACACAAAGATGATGGAATGCACACAGAGATGACGGAATGCACACAGAGATGATGGAATGCACACAAAGGTGATGGAATGCACACAGAGATGATGGAATGCACACAGAGATGGAACGCACACAAAGATGATGGAATGCACACAGAGATAATGGAATGCACACAGAGATGGAATGCACACAGAGATGATGGAATGCACACAGAGATGATGGAATGCACACAGAGATGATGGAATGCACACAGGGATGGAATGCACACAGAGATGGAATGCACACAGAGATGGAATGCACACAGAGATGATGGAATGCACACAAAATGATGGAGTGCACACAAAGATGATAGAATGCACACAAAGGTGGAATGCACACAGAGATGATGGAATGCACACAAAGATGGAATGCACACAAAGATGATGGAATGCACACAGAGATGATGGAATGCACACAGATATGGAATGCACACAAAGATGGAATGTACACAAAATGATAGAGTGTACACAGAGATGATGGAATGCACACAAAAGGATGGAGTGCACACAAAGATGATGGAATGCACACAAAGATGATGGAATGCACACAGATGGAATGCACACAAAATGATGGAATGCACACAAAGATGATGGAATGCACACAAAGATGGAATGAACACAGAGATGATGGAATGCACACAAAATGATGGAGTGCACACAGAGATGATGGAATGCACACAAAGATAATGGAACGCACACAAAGATGATGGAATGCACACAGAGATGATGGAATGCACACAGAGATGATGGAATGCACACAGAGATGATGGAATGCACACAAAGATAATGGAACGCACACAAAGATGATGGAATGCACACAGAGATGATGGAATGCACACAGAGATGGAACGCACACAAAGATGATGGAATGCACACAGAGATGATGGAATGCACACAGAGATGGAATGCACACAGAGATGGAAAGCACACAAAATGATGGAATGCACACAAAGATGGAATGCACACAGAGATGATAAAAAGCACACAAAATGATGGAGTGCACACAAAGATGATGGAATGCACACAAAGATGGAATGCACACAAAGATGATGGAATGCACACAAAGATGATGGAATGCACACAGAGATGATGGAATGCACACAGAGATGATGGAATGCACACAGAGATGATGGAATGCACACAAAGATAATGGAACGCACACAAAGATGATGGAATGCACACAGAGATGTTGGAATGCACACAGAGATGGAACGCACACAAAGATGATGGAATGCACACAGAGATGATGGAATGCACACAGAGATGGAATGCACACGGAGATGGAAAGCACACAAAATGATGGAATGCACACAAAGATGGAATGCACACAGAGATGATAAAATGCACACAAAATGATGGAGTGCACACAAAGATGATGGAATGCACACAAAGATGGAATGCACACAAAGATGATGGAATGCACACAAAGATGATGGAATGCACACAGAGATGGAATGCACACAGAGATGATGGCATGCACACAGAGATGATGGAATGCACACAAAAATGATGGAATGCACACAAAGATAATGGAATGCACACAAAGATGATGGAACGCACACAAAGATGATGGAACACACACAAACATGATGGAATGCACACAGAGATGGAATGCACACAGAGATGGAATGCACACAAAGATGATGGAATGCACACAAAGATAATGGAACGCACACAAAGATGATGGAATGCACACAGAGATGACGGAATGCACACAGAGATGATGGAATGCACACAAAGATGATGGAATGCACACAGAGATGATGGAATGCACACAGAGATGGAACGCACACAAAGATGATGGAATGCACACAGAGATAATGGAATGCACACAGAGATAGAATGCACACAGAGATGATGGAATGCACACAGAGATGATGGAATGCACACAGAGATGATGGAATGCACACAGAGATGGAATGCACACAGAGATGGAATGCACACAGAGATGGAATGCACACAGAGATGATGGAATGCACACAAAATGATGGAGTGCACACAAAGATGATAGAATGCACACAAAGGTGGAATGCACACAGAGATGATGGAATGCACACAAAGATGGAATGCACACAAAGATGATGGAATGCACACAGAGATGATGGAATGCACACAGATATGGAATGCACACAAAGATGGAATGTACACAAAATGATAGAGTGTACACAGAGATGATGGAATGCACACAAAAGGATGGAGTGCACACAAAGATGATGGAATGCACACAAAGATGATGGAATGCACACAGAGATGGAATGCACACAGAGATGATGGAATGCACACAGAGATGATGGAATGCACACACGATGGAATGCACACAAAGATGATGGAATGCACACAGAGATGATGGAATGCACACAAAGATGATGGAATGCACACAGAGATGGAATGCACACAAAATGATGGAATGCACACAAAGATGATGGAATGCACACAGAGATGGAATGCACACAGAGATGATGGAATGCACACAGAGATGATGGAATGCACACACGACAGAATGCACACAAAGATGATGGAATGCACACAGAGATGATGGAATGCACACAAAGATGATGGAATGCACACAGAGATGGAATGCACACAAAATGATGGAATGCACACAAAGATGATGGAATGCACAAAAAGATAATGTAATGCACACAAATATGGAATGCACACAAAGATGGAATGCACACAAAGATGATGGAATGCACACAGAGATGGAATGCACACAAAGATGATGGAATGCACACAAAACGATGGAATGCACACAGAGATGGAATGCACACAGAGATGATGGAATGCACAGAGAGATGATGGAATGCACGCACGACGGAATGCACACAGAGATGATGGAATGCACACAGAGATGATGGAATGCACACACGACGGAATGCACACAAAGATGATGGAATGCACACAGAGATTATGGAATGCACACAAAGATGATGGAATGCACACAGAGATGGAATGCACACAAAATGATGGAATGCACACAAAGTCGATGGAATGCACACAAAGATGGAATGCACACAGAGATGATGGAATGCACACAAAGATGATGGAATGCACACAACGATGATGGAATGCACACAGAAATGGAATGCACACAGAGATGGAATGCACACAGAGATGATGGAATGCACACAAAATGATGGAGTGCACACAATTATGATGGAATGCACACACGATGGAATGCACACAAAGATGATGGAATGCACACAAAGATGATGGAATGCACACAGAGATGGAATGCACACAAAGATGGAATGCACACAAAATGATGGAATGCACACAAAGATGATGGAATGCACACAAAGATGGAATGAACACAGAGATGATGGAATGCACACAAAATGATGGAGTGCACACAGAGATGATGGAATGCACACAAAGATAATGGAACGCACACAAAGATGATGGAATGCACACAGAGATGATGGAATGCACACAGAGATGATGGAATGCACACAGAGATGATGGAATGCACACAAAGATAATGGAACGCACACAAAGATGATGGAATGCACACAGAGATGATGGAATGCACACAGAGATGGAACGCACACAAAGATGATGGAATGCACACAGAGATGATGGAATGCACACAAAGATGATGGAATGCACACAGAGATGGAAAGCACACAGAGATGGAAAGCACACAAAATGATGGAATGCACACAAAAGTGATGGAATGCACACAAAGATGGAATGCACACAAAGATGATGGAACGCACACAAAGATGATGGAATGCACAGAGAGATGATGGAATGCACGCACGACGGAATGCACACAGAGATGATAAAATGCACACAAAATGATGGAGTGCACACAAAGATGATGGAATGCACACAAAGATGGAATGCACACAAAGATGATGGAATGCACACAAAGATGATGGAATGCACACAGAGATGGAATGCACACAGAGATGATGGCATGCACACAGAGATGATGGAATGCACACAAAGATGATGGAATGCACACAAAGATAATGGAATGCACACAAAGATGATGGAACGCACACAAAGATGATGGAACACACACAAAGATGATGGGATGCACACATAGATGGAATGCACACAGAGATGGAATGCACACAAAGATGATGGAATGCACACAAAGATAATGGAACGCACACAAAGATGATGGAATGCACACAGAGATGACGGAATGCACACAGAGATGATGGAATGCACACAAAGATGATGGAATGCACACAGAGATGATGGAATGCACACAGAGATGGAACGCACACAAATATGATGGAATGCACACAGAGATGATGGAATGCACACAGAGATGGAATGCACACAAAGATGATTGAATGCACACAGAGATGATGGAATGCACACAGAGATGGAATGCACACAGAGATGGAATGCACACAGAGATGATGGAATGCACACAAAATGATGGAGTGCACACAAAGATGATAGAATGCACACAAAGATGGTATGCACACAGAGATGATGGAATGCACACAAAGATGGAATGCACACAAAGATGATGGAATGCACACAAAGATGATGGAATGCACACAAAGATGATGGAATGCACACAGAGTTGGAATGCACACAGAGATGGAATGCACACAGAGATGATGGAATGCACACAAATGATGGAGTGCACACAAAGATGATGGAACGCACACACGATGGAATGCACACAAAGATGATGGAATGCACACAGAGATGATGGAATGCACACAAAGATGATGGAATGCACACAGAGATGGAATGCACACAAAATGATGGAATGCACACAAAGATGATTGAGTGCACACAAAGATGATGAAATGCACACAGAGATGGAATCCACACAGAGATGATGGAATGCACACAAAGATGGAATGCACACAAAGATGATGGAATGCACACAAAGATGATGGAATGCACACAGAGATGGAATGCACACAGAAATGATGGAATGCACACAGAGATGATGGAATGCACACACGACGGAATGCACACAAAGATGATGGAATGCACACAGAGATGATGGAATGCACACAAAGATGATGGAATGCACACAGAGATGGAATGCACACAAGATGATGGAATGCACACAAAGATGATGGAATGCACACAGAGATGGAATGCACACAGAGATGATGGAATGCACACACGACGGAATGCACACAAAGATGATGGAATGCACACAGAGATGATGGAATGCACACAAAGATGATGGAATGCACACAGAGATGGAATGCACAGAAAATGATGGAATGCACACAAAGATAATGTAATGCACACAAATATGGAATGCACACAAAGATGGAATGCACACAAAGATGATGGAATGCACACAGAGATGGAATGCACACAAAGATGATGGAATGCACACAAAACGATGGAATGCACACAGAGATGGAATGCACACAGAGATGATGGAATGCACAGAGAGATGATGGAATGCACGCACGACGGAATGCACACAGAGATGGTGGAATGCACACAGAGATGATGGAATGCACACACGACGGAATGCACACAAAGATGATGGAATGCACACAGAGATGATGGAATGCACACAAAGATGATGGAATGCACACTGAGATGGAAAGCACAGAAAATGATGGAATGCACACAAAGATGATGGAATGCACACAAAGATGGAATGCACACAGAGATGATAAAGTGCACACAAAATGATGGAGTGCACACAAAGATGATGGAATGCACACAAAGATGGAATGCACACAAAGATGATGGAATGCACACAAAGATGATGGAATGCACACAGAGATGGAATGCACACAGAGATGATGGAACGCACACAAAGATGATGGAATGCAAACAAAGATAATGCAATGCACACAAAGATGATGGAACGCACACAAAGATGATGGAACACACACAAAGATGATGTGATGCACACATAGATGGAATGCACACAGAGATGATGGAATGCACACAGAGATGATGGAATGCACACAGAGATGATGGAATGCACACAAATATAATGGAACGCACACAAAGATGATGGAATGCACACAGAGATGATGGAATGCACACAGAGATGGAACGCACACAAAATGATGGAATGCACACAGAGATGATGGAATGCACACAAAGATGATTGAATGCACACAGAGATGGAATGCACACAGAGATGGAATGCACACAAAATGATGGAATGCACACAAAGAGGATGGAGTACACACAAAGATGGAATTAACACAGAGATGATGGAATGCACACAAATGATAGAGTGCACACAGAGATGATGGAATGCACACAGAGATGATGGAATGCACACAAAGATGATGGAATGCACACAAAGATGATGGAACGCACACAAAGATGATGGAATGCACACAGAGATGGAATGCACACAGAGATGATGGAATGCACACAAAGATAAGGGAACGCACACAAAGATGATGGAATGCACACAGAGATGATGGAATGCACACGGAGATGGAACGCACACAAAGATGATGGAATGCACACAGAGATGATGGAAAGCACACAGAGATGATGGAATGCACACAAAGATAATGGAATGCACACAAAGATGATGGAATGCACACAGAGATGGAATGCACACAAAGATGATGGAATGCACACAGAGATGGAATGCACACAGAGATGGAATGCACACAGAGATGATGGAATGCACAGAGAGATGATGGAATGCACACAGAGATGGAATGCACACAAAATGATGGAGTGCAAACAAAGATGATGGAATGCACACAAAGATGATGGAATGCACACAAAGATGAAATGCACACAGAGATGATGGAATGCACACAGAGATGATGGAATGCACACAGAGATGATGGAATGCACACAAAGATAATGGAACGCACACAAAGATGATGGAATGCACACAGAGATGATGGAATGCACACAGAGATGGAACGCACACAAAATGATGGAATGCACACAGAGATGATGGAATGCACACAAAGATGATTGAATGCACACAGAGATGGAATGCACACAGAGATGGAATGCACACAAAATGATGGAATGCACACAAAGATGATGGAGTACACACAAAGATGGAATGAACACAGAGATGATGGAATGCACACAAATGATGGAGTGCACACAGAGATGATGGAATGCACACAAAGATAATGGAACGCACACAAAGATGATGGAATGCACACAGAGATGATGAAATGCACACAGAGATGGAATGCACACAAAATGATGGAGTGCACACAGAGATGATGGAACGCACACAAAATGATGGAGTGCAAACAAAGATGATGGAATGCACACAAAGATGATGGAATGCACACAAAGATGAAATGCACACAGATGATGGAATGCACACAGAGATGATGGAATGCACACAAAGATGATGGAATGCACACAAAGATGATGGAACGCACACAAAGATGATGGAATGCACACAGAGATGGAATGCACACGGAGATGATGGAATGCACACAAAGATGGAATGCACACAAAGATGACGGAATGCACACAGAGATGACGGAATGCACACAGATATGATGGAATGCACACACGATGGAATGCACACAAAGATGATGTAATGCACACAGAGATGGAAAGCACACAGAGATGGAATGCACACAGAGATGATGGAATGCACACAAAGATGATGGAATGCACACAGAAATGGAATGCACACAAAGTTGGTGGAATGCACACAGAGATGATGGAATGCACACAGAGATGGAATGCACACAAAATGATGGAGTGCACAAAAAGATGATGGAATGCACACAAAGATGGCATGCACACAAAGATGATGGAATGCACACAGAGATGATGGAATGCACACAAAGATGATGGAATGCACACAGAGATGATGGAATGCACACAGAGATGGAATGCACACAAAGATGGAATGTACACAAAATGATGGAGTGCACACAGAGATGATGGAATGCACACAAAAGGATGGAGTGCACACAAAGATGATGGAATGCACACAAAGATGGAATGCACACAAAGATGATGGAACGCACACAAAGATGATGGAACGCACACAAAAATGATGGAATGCACACAGAGATGGAATGCACACAAAGATGATGGAACGCACACAAAGATAATGGAACGCACACAAAGATGATGGAATGCACACAGAGATGATGGAATGCACACAGAGATGATGGAATGCACACTAAAATAATGGAACGCACTCAAAGATGATGGAACGCACACAGAGATGATGGTATGCACACAGAGATGGAACGCACACAAAGATGATAGAATGCACACAGAGATGATGGAATGAACACAGAAATGATGGAATGCACACAGAGATAATGGAATGCACACAAAGATGATGGAATGCACACAGAGATGGTATGCACACAAAGATGATGGAATGCAAACAGAGATGGAATGCACACAGAGATGGAATGCACACAGAGATGATGGAATGCACACAGAGATGATGGAATGCACACAGAGATGATGGAATGTACACAGAGATGGAATGCACACAAAATGATGGAGTGCACACAAGATGATGGAATGCACACAAAATGATGGAGTACAAACAAAGATGATGGAATGAACACAAAGATGATGGAATGCACACAAAGATGAAATGCACTCAGAGATGATGGAATGCACACAGAGATGATGGAATGCACACAAAGATGATGGAATGCACACAAAGATGATGGAACGCACAAAAAGATGATGGAATGCACACAGAGATGGAATGCACACAGAGAATATGGAATGCACACAAAGATAAGGGAACGCACACAAAGATGATGGAATGCACACAGAGATGATGGAATGCACACAGAGATGGTACGCACACAAAGATGATGGAATGCACACAGAGATGATGGAAAGCACACAGAGATGATGGAATGCACACAAAGATAATGGAATGCACACAAAGATGATGGAATGCACACAGAGATGGAATGCACACAAAGATGATGGAATGCACACAGAGATGGAATGCACACAGAGATGGAATTCACACAGAGATGATGGAATGCACAGAGAGATGATGGAATGCACACAGAGATGGAATGCACACAAAATGATGGAGTGCAAACAAAGATGATGGAATGCACACAAAGATTATGGAATGCACACAAAGATGAAATGCACACAGAGATGATGGAATGCACACAGAGATGATGGAATGCACACAGAGATGATGGAATGCACACAAAGATAATGGAACGCACACAAAGATGATGGAATGCACACAGAGATGATGGAATGCACACAGAGATGGAACGCACACAAAATGATGGAATGCACACAGAGATGATGGCATGCACACAATGATGATTGAATGCACACAGAGTTGGAATGCACACAGAGATGGAATGCACACAAAATGATGGAATGCACACAAAGATGATGGAGTACACACAAAGATGGAATGAACACAGAGATGATGGAATGCACACAAATGATGGAGTGCACACAGAGATGATGGAATGCACACAAAGATAATGGAACGCACACAAAGATTATGGAATGCACACAGAGATGATGGAATGCACACAGAGATGGAATGCACACAAAATGATGGAGTGCACACAGAGATGATGGAACGCACACAAAATGATGGAGTGCAAACAAAGATGATGGAATGCACACAAAGATAATGGAATGCACACAAAGATGAAATGCACACAGATGATGGAATGCACACAGAGATGATGGAATGCACACAAAGATGATGGAATGCACACAAAGATGATGGAACGCACACAAAATGATGGAATGCACACAGAGATGGAATGCACACAGAGATGATGGAATGCACACAAAGATAATGGAACGCACACAAAGATGATGGATTGCACACAGAGATGATGGATGGCACACAGAGATGGAAGGCACACAAAGATGATGGAATGCACACAGAGATGATGGAATGCACACAGAGATGATGGAATGCACACAAAGATAATGTAATGCACACAAAGATAATGGAATGCACACAAAGATGATGGAATGCACACAGAGATGGAATGCACACAAAGATGATGGAATGCACACAGAGATGGAATGCACACAGAGATGTAATGCACACAGAGATGATGGAATGCACAGAGAGATGATGGAATGCACACAGAGATGATGGAATGCACACAGAGATGGAATGCACACAAAATGATGGAGTGCACACAGAGATGATGGAATGCACACAAAATGATGGAGTGCAAACAAAGATGATGGAATGCACACAAATATGATGGAATGCACACAAATATGAAATGCACACAGAGATGATGGAATGCACACAGAGATGATGGAATGCACACAAAGATGATGGAATGCACACAAAGATGATGGAACGCACACAAAGATGATGGAATGCACACAGAGATGGAATGCACACAGAGATGATGGAATGCACACAAAGATAATGGAACGCACACAAAGATGATAAAATGCACACAGAGAAGATGGAATGCACACAGAGATGATGGAGTACACACAGAGATGATGGAATGCACACAAAGATAATGGAACGCACACAAAGGTGATTGAATGCACACGGAGATGATGGAATGCACACAGAGATGGAATGCACACAGAGATGATGGAATGCACACAAAGATAATGGAACGCACACAAAGATGATAAAATGCACACAGAGAAGATGGAATGCACACAGAGATGATGGAGTGCACACAGAGATGATGGAATGCACACAAAGAGGATGGAATGCACACAAAGATGATGGAATGCACAGAGAGATGGAATGCACACAGAGATGGAATGCACACAAATGATGGAATGCACACAAAGATGATGGAATGCACACAAAGATGGAATGAACACAGAGATGATGGAATGCACACGAAATGATGGAGTGCACACAGAGGTGATGGAATGCACACAAAGATAATGGAACGCACACAAAGATGATGGAATGCACACAGAGATGATGGAAAGCACACAGAGATGATGGAATGCACACAAAGATAATGGAACGCACACAATGATGATGGAATGCACACAGAGATGATGGAATGCACACAGAGATGGGACGCACACAAAGATGATGGAATGAACACAGAGATGATGGAATGCACACAAAGATGATGGAATGCACACAAAGATGGAATGCACACAGAGATGGAATGCACACAAAACGATGGAATGCACACAGAGATGATGGAATGCACACAAAATGATGGAGTGCACACAAAGATGATCGAATGCACACAAAAATGGAATGCACACAAAGATGATGGAATGCACACAACGATGATGGAATGCACACAGGGATGGAATGCACACAGAGATGATGGCATGCACACAGATATGATGGAATGCACACAAAGATGATGGAATGCACACAAAGATGATGGAATGCACACAAAATGATGGAACGCACACAAAGATGATGGAACACACAAAGATGATGGAATGCACACAGAGATGGAATGCACACAGAGATGGAATGCACACAGAGATAATGGAATGCACACAGAGATGGAACGCACACAAAGATGATGGAATGCACACAAAGTTGATGGAATGCACACAGAGATGGAATGCACACAGAGATGGAATGCACACAAAATGATGGAATGCACACAAAGATGATGGAATGCACACAAAGATGGAATGCACACAGAGATGATGGAATGCACACAAAATGATGGAATGCACACAAAATGATGGAGTGCACACAAAGATGATGGAATGCACACAAAGATGATGGAATGCACACAGAGATGGAATGCACACAAGGATGATGGAATGCACACAGAGATGGAATGCACACAGAGATGGAATGCACACAGAGATGATGGAATGTACAGAGAGATGATGGAATGCACACAGAGATGGAATGCACACAAAATGATGGAGTGCAAACAAAGATGATGGAATGCACACAAAGATGATGGAATGCACACAAAGATGAAATGCACACAGAGATGATGGAATGCACACAGAGATGATGGAATGCACACAGAGATGATGGAATGCACACAAAGATAATGGAACGCACACAAAGATGATGGAATGCACACACAGATGATGGAATGCACACAGAGATGGAACACACACAAAATGATGTAATGCACACAGAGATGATGGAATGCACACAAAGATGATTGAATGCACACAGAGATGGAATGCACACAGAGATGGAATGCACACAAAATGATGGAATGCACACAAAGATGATGGAGTGCACACAAAGATGGAATGAACACAGAGATGATGGAATGCACACAAATGATGGAGTGCACACAGAGATGACGGAATGCACACAAAGATGATGGAACGCACACAAAGATGATGGAATGCACACAGAGATGATGGAATGCACACAGAGATGGAATGCACACAAAATGATGGAGTGCACACAGAGATGATGGAACGCACACAAAATGATGGAGTGCAAACAAAGATGATGGAATGCACACAAAGATGATGGGATGCACACAAAGATGAAATGCAGACAGAGATGATGGAATGCACACAGAGATGATGGAATGCACACAAAGATGATGGAACGCACACAAAGATGATGGAATGCACACAGAGATGGAATGCACACAGAGATGATGGAATGCACACAAAGATAATGGAACGCACACAAAGATGATGGATTGCACACAGAGATGATGGATGGCACACAGAGATGGAACGCACACAAAGATGATGGAATGCACACAGAGATGATGGAATGCACACAGAGATGATGGAATGCACACAAAGATAATGGAATGCACACAAAGATGATGGAATGCACACAGAGATGGAATGCACACAAAGATGATGGAATGCACACAGAGATGGAATGCACACAGAGATGTAATGCACACAGAGATGATGGAATGCACACAGAGATGATGGAATGCACACAGAGATGATGGAATGCACACAGAGACGGAATGCACACAAAATGATGGAGTGCACACAGAGATGATGGAATGCACACAAAATGATGGAGTGCAAACAAAGATGATGGAATGCACACAAAGATGATGGAATGCACACAAATATGAAATGCACACAGAGATGATGGAATGCACACAGAGATGATGGAATGCACACAAAGATGACGGAATGCACGCAAAGATGATGGAACGCACACAAAGATGATGGAATGCACACAGAGATGGAATGCACACAGAGATGATGGAATGCACACAAAGATAATGGAACGCACACAAAGATGATAAAATGCACACAGAGAAGATGGAATGCACACAGAGATGATGGAGTGCACACAGAGATGATGGAATGCACACAAAGATAATGGAACGCACACAAAGGTGATTGAATGCACACGGAGATGATGGAATGCACACAGAGATGGAACGCACACAAAATGATGGAATGCACACAGAGATGATGGAATGCACACAAAGATGATGGAATGCACACAGAGATGGAATGCACACAGAGATGGAATGCACACAAAATGATGGAATGCATCAAAGATGATGGAATGCACACAAAGATGGAATGAACACAGAAATGATGGAATGCACACAAAATGATGGAGTGCACACAGAGATGATGGAATGCACACAAAGATAATGGAACGCACACACAGATGATGGAATGCACACAGAGATGATGGAATGCACACGGAGATGATGGAATGCACACAGAGATGATGGAATGCACACTAAGATAATGGAACGCACACAAAGATGATGGAATGCACACAGAGATGATGGAATGCACACAGAGATGGAACGCACACAAAGATAATGGAATGCACACAGAGATGATGGAATGCACACAAAGATGATGGAATGCACACAGAGATGGAATGCACACAGAGATGGAATGCACACAAAATGATGGAATGCATCAAAGATGATGGAATGCACACAAAGATGGAATGAACACAGAAATGATGGAATGCACACAAAATGATGCAGTGCACACAAAGATGATGGAATGCACACAAAGATGGAATGCAAACAAAGATGATGGAATGCACACAAAGATGAAGGAATGCACACAGAGATGGAATGCACACAGAGATGATGGCATGCACACAGAGATGATGGAATGCACACAAAGATGACGGAATGCACACAGAGATGATGGAATGCACACAGAGATGATGGAACGCACACAAAGATGATGGAACACACACAAAGATGATGGAATGCACACAGAGATGGAATGCACACAGAGATGGAATGCACACAAAGATGATGGAATGCACACAAAGATAATGGAACACACACAAAGATGATGGAATGCACACAGAAATGACGGAATGCACACAGAGATGATGGAATGCACACAAAGAAGATGGAATGCACACAGAGATGATGGAATGCACACAGAGATGGAACGCACACAAAGATGATGGAATGCACACAGAGATGATGGAATGCACACAGAGATGATGGAATGCACACAGAGATGGAATGCACACAGAGTTGGAATGCTCACAAAATGATGGACTGCACACAAAGATGATGGAATGCACACAAAGATGATGGAATGCACACAGAGATGGAATGCACACAGAGATGGAATGCACACAGAGATGATGGAATGCACACAAAATGATGGATTGCACACAAAGATGATGGAATGCACACAAAGATGGAATGCACACAGAGATGATGGAATGCACACAAAGATGGAATGCACACAAAGATGATGGAATGCACACAAAGATGATGGAATGCACACAAAGATGATGGAATGCACACAGAGATGGAATGCACACAGAGATGGAATGCACACAGAGATGATGGAATGCACACAAAATGATGGAGTGCACACAAAGATGATGGAATGCACACACGATGGAATGCACACAAAGATGATGGAATGCACACAAAGATGATGGAATGCACAGAGAGATGGAATGCACACAGAGATGGAATGCACACAAATGATGGAATGCACACAAAGATGATGGAATGCACACAAAGATGGAATGAACACAGAGATGATGGAATGCACACGAAATGATGGAGTGCACACAGAGGTGATGGAATGCACACAAAGATAATGGAACGCACACAAAGATGATGGAATGCACACAGAGATGATGGAATGCACACAGAGATGATGGAATGCACACAAAGATAATGGAACGCACACAAAGATGATGGAATGCACACAGAGATGATGGAATGCACACAGAGATGGGACGCACACAAAGATGATGGAATGCACACAGAGATGATGGAATGCACACAAAGATGATGGAATGCACACAAAGATGGAATGCACACAGAGATGGAATGCACACAAAATGATGGAATGCACACAGAGATGTTGGAATGCACACAAAATGATGGAGTGCACACAAAGATGATCGAATGCACACAAAGATGATGGAACGCACACAAAGATGATGGAACGCACACAAAGATGATGGAACACACAAAGATGATGGAATGCACACAGAGATGGAATGCACACAGAGATGATGGCATGCACACAGAGATGATGGAATGCACACAAAGATGATGGAATGCACACAAAGATGATGGAATGCACACAAAGATGATGGAACGCACACAAAGATGATGGAACGCACACAAAGATGATGGAACACACAAAGATGATGGAATGCACACAGAGATGGAATGCACACAGAGATGGAATGCACACAGAGGTGGAATGCACACAAAATGATGGAATGCACACAAAATGATGGAGTGCACACAGAGATGATGGAATGCACACAAAGATGATGGAATGCACACACAGATGATGGAATGCACACAGAGATGATGGAATGCACACGGAGATGATGGAATGCACACAGAGATGATGGAATGCACACAAAGATAATGGAACGCACACAAAGATGATGGAATGCACACAGAGATGATGGAATGCACACAGAGATGGAACGCACACAAAGATGATGGAATGCACACAGAGATGATGGAATGCACACAAAGATGATGGAATGCACACAGAGATGGAATGCACACAGAGATGGAATGCACACAAAATGATGGAATGCATCAAAGATGATGGAATGCACACAAAGATGGAATGAACACAGAAATGATGGAATGCACACAAAATGATGCAGTGCACACAAAGATGATGGAATGCACACAAAGATGGAATGCAAACAAAGATGATGGAATGCACACAAAGATGATGGAATGCACACAGAGATGGAATGCACACAGAGATGATGGCATGCACACAGATATGATGGAATGCACACAATAATGACGGAATGCAAACAGAGATGATGGAATGCACACAGAGATGATGGAACGCACACAAAGATGATGGAACACACACAAAGATGATGGAATGCACACAGAGATGGAATGCACACAGAGATGGAATGCACACAAAGATGATGGAATGCACACAAAGATAATGGAACACACACAAAGATGATGGAATGCACACAGAGATGATGGAATGCACACAGAGATGGAACGTACACAGAGATGATGGAATGCACACAGAGATGATGGAATGCACACAGAGATGATGGAATGCACACAAAGATGGAATGCACACAGAGATGGAATGCACACAAAATGATGGAATGCACACAGAGATGATGGAATGCACACAAAGATGATGGAATGCACACAGAGATGGAATGCACACAGAGATGGAATGCACACAGAGATGATGGAATGCACACAAAATGATGGAGTGCACACAAAGATGATGGAATGCACACAAAGATGGAATGCACACAGAGAGGATGGAATGCACACAAAGATGGAATGCACACAAAGATGATGGAATGCACACAAAGATGATGGAATGCACACAAAGATGATGGAATGCACACAGAGATGGAATGCACACAGAGATGGAATGCACACAGAGATGATGGAATGCACACAAAATGATGGAGTGCACACAAAGATGATGGAATGCACACACGATGGAATGCACACAAAGATGATGGAATGCACACAAAGATGATGGAATGCACAGAGAGATGGAATGCACACAGAGATGGAATGCACACAAATGATGGAATGCACACAAAGATGATGGAATGCACACAAAGATGGAATGAACACAGAGATGATGGAATGCACACGAAATGATGGAGTGCACACAGAGGTGATGGAATGCACACAAAGATAATAGAACGCACACAATGATGATGGAAAGCACACAGAGATGATGGAATGCACAGAGAGATGATGGAATGCACACAAAGATAATGGAACGCACACAAAGATGATGGAATGCACACAGAGATGATGGAATGCACACAGAGATGGGACGCACACAAAGATGATGAAATGCACACAGAGATGATGGAATGCACACAAAGATGATGGAATGCACACAAAGATGGAATGCACACAGAGATGGAATGCACACAAAATGATGGAATGCACACAGAGATGATGGAATGCACACAAAATGATGGAGTGCACACAAAGATGATCGAATGAACACAAAAATGGAATGCACACAAAGATGATGGAATGCACACAACGATGATGGAATGCACACAGGGATGGAATGCACACAGAGATGATGGCATGCACACAGAGATGATGGAATGCACACAAAGATGATGGAATGCACACAAAGATGATGGAATGCACACAAAGATGATGGAACGCACACAAAGATGATGGAACACACAAAGATGCTGGAATGCACACAGAGATGGAATGCACACAGAGATGGAATGCACACAGAGGTGGAATGCACACAAAATGATGGAATGCACACAAAGATGATGGAATGCACACAAAGATGGAATGAACACAGAGAGGATGGAATGCACACGAAATGATGGAGTGCACACAGAGGTGATGGAATGCACACAAAAATAATGGAACGCACACAAAGATGATGGAATGCACACAGAGATGATGGAATGCACACAGAAATGATGGAATGCACACAGAGATGATGGAATGCACACCAAGATAATGGAACGCACACAAAGATGATGGAATGCACACGGAGATGATGGAATGCACACAGAGATGGAACGCACACAAAGATGATGGAATGGACACAGAGATGATGGAATGCACACAAAGTTGATGGAATGCACACAGAGATGGAATGCACACAGAGATGGAATGCACACAGAGATGGAATGCACACAAAATGATCGAATGCACACAAAGATGATGGAATGCACACAAAGATGGAATGCACACAGAGATGATGGAATGCACACAAAATGATGGAGTGCACACAAAGATGATGGAATGCACACAAAATGATGGAGTGCACACAAAGATGATCGAATGCACACAAAGATGGAATGCACACAAAGATGATGGAATGCACAAATCGATGATGGAAGGCACACAGAGATGGAATGCACACAGAGAAGGAATGCACACAGAGATGGAATGCACACAAAATGATGGAATGCACACAAAGTTGATGGAATGCACACAAAGATGGAATGCACACAGAGATGATGGAATGCACACAAAATGATGGAGTGCACACAAAGATGATGGAATGCACACACGATGGAATGCACACAAAGATATTGGAATGCACACAAAGATGATGGAATGCACACAGAGATGGAATGCACACAGAGATGGAATGCACACAAAATGATGGAATGCACACAAAGATGATGGAATGCACACAAAGATGGAATGAACACAGAGATGATGGAATGCACACGAAATGATGGAGTGCACACAGAGGTGATGGAATGCACACAAAGATAATGGAACGCACACAAAGATGATGGAATGCACACAGACATGATGGAATGCACACAGAGATGATGGAATGCACACAGAGATGATGGAATGCACACAGAGATGATGGAATGCACAAAGAGATGATGGAACGCACACAAAGATAATGGAACGCACACAAAGATGATGGAATGCACACAGAGATGATGGAATGCACACAGAGATGGAACGCACACAAAGATGATGGAATGCACACAGAGATGATGGAATGCACACAGAGATGGAATGCACACAGAGATGGAATGCACACAAAATGATGGAATGCACACAAAGATGATGGAATGCACACAAAATGATGGAATGCACACAGAGATGGAATGCACACAGCGATGGAATGCACACAGAGATGATGGAATGCACACAAAATGATGGAGTGCACACAAAGATGATGGAATGCACACAGAGATGTTGGAATGCACAAAAAGATGATGGAATGCACACAGAGATGGAGTGCACACAAAATGATGGAATGCACACAAAGATGATGGAATGCACACAAAGATAATGTAATGCACACAAAGATGATGGAATGCACAGAGAGATGGAATGCACACAGAGATGATGGAAAGCACAGAGAGATTATGGAATGCACACAGAGATGGAATGCACACAAAATGATGGAATGCACACAAAGATGATGGAATGCACACAGAGATGGAATGCACACAAAGATGATGGAATGCACACAAAACGATGGAATGCACACAAAGATGATGGAATGCACACAAAAATGATGGAATGCACACAGAGTAGGAATGCACACAGAGATGATGGAATGCACACAGAGAAGATGGAATGCACACACGACGGAATGCACACAAAGATGATGGAATGCACACAGAGATGATGGAATGCACAGAAAGGTGATGGAATACACACAGAGATGGAATGCACACAAAATGATGGAAGGCACACAAAGATGATGGAATGCACACAAAGATAATGTAATGCACACAAAGATGATGGAATGCACACAGAGATGATGGAATGCACACAGAGATGATGGAACGCACACAAAGATAATGGAACGCACACAAAGATAATGGAATGCACACAGAGATGATGGAATGCACACAGAGATGGAACGCACACAAAGATGATGGAATGCACACAGAGATGATGGAATGCACACAGAGATGGAATGCACACAAAATGATGGAATGCACACAAAGATGATGGAATGCACACAAAATGATGGAATGCACACAGAGATGGAATGCACACAGTGATGGAATGCACACAGAGATGATGGAATGCACACACAATGATGGAGTGCACACAAAGATGATGGAATGCACACAGAGATGGAATGCACACAGAGATGGAATGCACACAAAATGATGGAATGCACACAAAGATGATGGAATGCACACAAAATGATGGAATGCACACAGAGATGGAATGCACACAGCGATGGAATGCACACAGAGATGATGGAATGCACACAAAATGATGGAGTGCACACAAAGATGATGGAATGCACACAGAGATGATGGAATGCACAAAAAGATGATGGAATGCACACAGAGATGGAGTGCACACAAAATGATGGAATGCACACAAAGATGATGGAATGCACACAGAGATGATGGATTGCACAAAAAG
This sequence comes from Rattus norvegicus, assembly GCF_021556685.1. Lineage (NCBI taxonomy): Eukaryota > Metazoa > Chordata > Mammalia > Rodentia > Muridae > Rattus > Rattus norvegicus. The sequence continues at coordinate 47,370,722 of NC_141553.1, read as the reverse complement.
ATGATGGAATGCACACAGAGATGGAGTGCACACAAAATGATGGAATGCACACAAAGATGATGGAATGCACACAAAACGATGGAATGCACACAAAGATGATGGAATGCACACAAAAATGATGGAATGCACACAGAGTTGGAATGCACACAGAGATGATGGAATGCACACAAACAAGATGGAATGCACACACGACGGAATGCACACAAAGATGATGGAATGCACACAGAGATGATGGAATGCACAAAAAGATGATGGAATGCACACAGAGATGGAGTGCACACAAAATGATGGAATGCACACAAAGATGATGGAATGCACACAAAGATAATGTAATGCACACAAAGATGATGGAATGCACACAAAGATAATGTAATGCACACAACGATGATGGAATGCACACAGAGATGATGGAATGCACACAGAGATGATGGAACGCACACAAAGATAATGGAACGCACACAAAGATAATGGAATGCACACAGAGATGATGGAATGCACACAGAGATGGAACGCACACAAAGATGATGGAATGCACACAGAGATGATGGAATGCACACAGAGATGGAATGCACACAGAGATGGAATGCACACAAAATGATGGAATGCACACAAAGATGATGGAATGCACACAAAATGATGGAATGCACACAGAGATGGAATGCACACAGTGATGGAATGCACACAGCGATGATGGAATGCACACACAATGATGGAGTGCACACAAAGATGATGGAATGCACACAGAGATGATGGAATGCACAAAAAGATGATGGAATGCACACAGAGATGGAGTGCACACAAAATGATGGAATGCACACAAAGATGATGGAATGCACACAAAGATAATGTAATGCACACAAAGATGATGGAATGCACAGAGAGATGGAATGCACACAGAGATGATGGAATGCACAGAGAGATGATGGAATGCACAGAGAGATGGAATGCACACAAAATGATGGAATGCACACAAAGATGATGGAATGCACACAGAGATGGAATGCACACAAAGATGATGGAATGCACACAAAACGATGGAATGCACACAAAGATGATGGAATGCACACAAAAATGATGGAATGCACACAGAGTTGGAATGCACACAGAGATGATGGAATGCACACAAACAAGATGGAATGCACACACGACGGAATGCACACAAAGATGATGCAATGCACACAGAGATGATGGAATGCACACAAAGATGATGGAATGCACACAGAGATGGAATGCATACAAAATGATGGATTGCACACAAAGATGACGGAGTGCACACTAAGATGATGTAATGCACACAAATATGGAACGCACAAAAAGATGGAATGCACACAAAGATGATGGAATGCACACAGAGATGGAATGCACACAAAGATGATGGAATGCACACAAAACGATGGAATGCACACAGAGATGGAATGCACACAGAGATGATGGAATGCACACAGAGATGATGGAATGCACACACGACGAAATGTACACAGAGATGATGGAATGCACATAGAGATGATGGAATGCACACACGACGGAATGCACACAAAGAAGATAGAATGCACACAGAGATGATGGAATGCACACAAAGATGATGGAATGCACACAGAGATGGAATGCACACAAAATGATGGAATGCACACAAAGATGATGGAATGCACACAAAGATGGAATGCACACAGAGATGATGGAATGCACACAAAGATGGAATGCACACAAAGATGATGAAATGCACACAAAGATGATGGAATGCACACAAAGATAATGGAATGCACACAGAGATGGAATGCACACAGAGATGGAATGCACACAGAGATGATGGAATGCACACAAAATGATGGAGTGCACACAAAGATGATGGAATGCACACACGATGGAATGCACAGAAAGATGATGGAATGCACACAAAGATGATGGAATGCACACAGAGATGGAATGCACACAGAGATGGAATGCACACAAAATGATGGAATGCACACAAAGATGATGGAATGCACACAAAAATGGAATGAACACAGAGATGATGGAAGGCACACAAAATGATGGAGTGCACACAGAGATGATGGAATGCACACGAAGATAAAGGAACGCACACAAAGATGATGGAATGCACACAGAGATGGTGGAATGCACACAGAGATGATGGAATGCACACAGAGATGATGGAATGAACACAAAGATAATGGAACGCACACAAAGATGATGGAATGCACACAGAGATGATGGAATGCACACAGAGATGGAACGCACACAAAGATGATGGAATGCACACAAAATGATGGAGTGCACACAAAGATGATGGAATGCACACAAAGATGGAATGCACACAGAGATGATGGAATGCACACAAAGATGGAATGCACACAAAGATGATGGAATGCACACAAAGATGATGGAACGCACACAAAGATGATGGAATGCACACAGAGATGATGGAATGCACACAGAGATGATGGAATGCACACAGAGATGATGGAATGCACACAAAGATAATGGAACGCACACAAAGATGATGGAATGCACACAGAGATGGAATGTACACAGAGATGGATTGCACACAAAATGATGGAATGCACACAAAGATGATGGAATGCACACAAAGATGGAATGAACACAGAGATGATGGAATGCACACAAAATGATGGAGTGCACACAGAGATGATGGAATGCACACAAAGATAATGTTACGCACACAAAGATGATGGAATGGCCACAGAGATGATGGAATGTACACAGAGATGATGGAATGCACACAGGGATGATGGAATGCACACAAAGATAATGGAACGAACACAAAGATGATGGAATGCACACAGAGATGATGGAATGCACACAGAGATGGAACGCACACAAAGATGATGGAATGCACACAGAGATGATGGAATGCACACAAAATGATGGAGTGCACACAAAGATGATGGAATGCACACAAAGATGGATGCACACAAGATGATGGAATGCACACAAAGATGGAATGCACACAAAGATGATGGAATGCACACAAAGATGGAATGCACACAAAGATGATGGAATGAACACAAAGATGGAATGCAGACAGAGATGATGGAATGCACACAAAGATGGAATGCACACAAACATGACGGAATGCACCCAGAGATGACGGAATGCACGCAGAGATGATGGAATGCACACACGATGGAATGCACACAAAGATGATGGAATGCACACAAAGATAATGGAACGCACACAAAGATGATGGAATGCACACAGAGATGATGGAATGCACACAGAGATGGAACGCACACAAAGATGATGGAATGCACACAGAGATAAGGGAATGCACACAAAATGATGGAGTGCACACAAAGATGATGGAATGCACACAAAGTTGGAATGCACACAGAGATGATGGAATGCACACAGAGATGATGGAATGCACACAAAGATAATGGAACGCACACAAAGATGATGGAATGCACACAGAGATAGAATTCACACAGAGATAGAATGCACACAAAATGATGGACGGCACACAAAGATGATGGAATGCACACGAAGATGATGGAATGCACACAGAGATGGAATGTACACAGAGATGGAATGCACACAGAGATGATGGAATGCACACAAAATGCTGGAGTGCACACAAAGATGATGGAATGCACACACGATGGAATGCACACAAAGTTGATGGAATGCACACAAAGATGATGGAATGCACACAGAGATGGAATGCACACAGAGATGGAATGCACACAAAATGATGGAATGCACACAAAGATGATGGAATGCACACAAAGATGGAATGAACACAGAGATGATGGAATGCACACAAAATGATGGAGTGCACACAGAGATGATGGAATGCACACAAAGATAATGGAACGCACACAAAGATGATGGAATGCACACAGAGATGATGGAATGCACACAGAGATGGAACGCACACAAAGATGATGGAATGCGCACAGAGATGATGGAATGCACACAAAATGATGGAGTGCACACAAAGATGATGGAATGCACACAAAGATGGAATGTACACAGAGATGATGGAATGCACACAAAGATGGAATGCACACAAAGATGATGGAATGCACACAAAGATAATGGAACGCACACAAAGATGATGGAATGCACACAGAGATGATGGAATGCACACAGAGATGATGGAATGCACACAGAGATGATGGAATGCACACAAAGATAATGGAACGCACACAAAGATGATGGAATGCACACAGAGATGGAATGCACACAGAGATGGAATGCACACAAAATGATGGAATGCACACAAAGATGATGAAATGCACACAAAGATGGAATGAACACAGAGATGATGGAATGCACACAAAATGATGGAGTGCACACAGAGATGATGGAATGCACACAAAGATAATGGAACGCACACAAAGATGATGGAATGCACACAGAGATGATGGAATGCACACAGAGATGATGGAATGCACACAGAGAAGATGGAATGCACACAAAGATAATGGAACGCACACAAAGATAATGGAATGCACACAAAAATGGAATGAACACAGAGATGATGGAAGGCACACAAAATGATGGAGTGCACACAGAGATTATGGAATGCACACGAAGATAATGGAACGCACACAAAGATGATGGAATGCACACAGAGATGGTGGAATGCACACAGAGATGATGGAATGCACACAGAGATGATGGAATGAACACAAAGATAATGGAACGCACACAAGGATGATGGAATGCACACAGAGATGATGGAATGCACACAGAGATGGAACGCACACAAAGATGATGGAATGCACACAAAATGATGGAGTGCACACAAAGATGATGGAATGCACACAAAGATGGAATGCACACAGAGATGATGGAATGCACACAAAGATGGAATGCACACAAAGATGATGGAATGCACACAAAGATAATGGAACGCACACAAGATGATGGAATGCACACCGAGATGATGGAATGCACACAGAGATGAATGAATGCACACAGAGATGATGGAATGCACACAAAGATAATGGAACGCACACAAAGATGATGGAATGCACACAGAGATGGAATGTACACAGAGATGGATTGCACACAAAATGATGGAATGCACACAAAGATGATGGAATGCACACAAAGATGGAATGAACACAGAGATGATGGAATGCACACAAAATGATGGAGTGCACACAGAGATGATGGAATGCACACAAAGATAATGTTACGCACACAAAGATGATGGAATGCACACAGAGATGATGGAATGTACACAGAGATGATGGAATGCACACAGGGATGATGGAATGCACACAAAGATAATGGAACGAACACAAAGATGATGGAATGCACACAGAGATGATGGAATGCACACAGAGATGGAACGCACACAAAGATGATGGAATGCACACAGAGATGATGGAATGCACACAAAATGATGGAGTGCACACAAAGATGATGGAATGCACACAAAGATGGAATGCACACAGAGATGATGGAATGCACACAAAGATGGAATGCACACAAAGATGATGGAATGCACACAAAGATGGAATGCACACAAAGATGATGGAATGAACACAAAGATGGAATGCAGACAGAGATGATGGAATGCACACAAAGATGGAATGCACACAAAGATGACGGAATGCACCCAGAGATGACGGAATGCACACAGAGATGATGGAATGCACACACGATGGAATGCACACAAAGATGATGGAATGCACACAAAGATAATGGAACGCACACAAAGATAATGGAATGCACACAGAGATGATGGAATGCACACAGAGATGATGGAATGCACACAGAGATGATGGAATGCACACAAAGATAATGGAACGCACACAAAGATGATGGAATGCACACAGAGATAGAATTCACACAGAGATAGAATGCACACAAAATGATGGACGGCACACAAAGATGATGGAATGCACACAAAGATGATGGAATGCACACAGAGATGGAATGTACACAGAGATGGAATGCACACAGAGATGATGGAATGCACACAAAATGCTGGAGTGCACACAAAGATGATGGAATGCACACACGATGGAATGCACACAAAGTTGATGGAATGCACACAAAGATGATGGAATGCACACAGAGATGGAATGCACACAGAGATGGAATGCACACAAAATGATGGAATGCACACAAAGATGATGGAATGCACACAAAGATGGAATGAACACAGAGATGATGGAATGCACACAAAATGATGGAGTGCACACAGAGATGATGGAATGCACACAAAGATAATGGAACGCACACAAAGATGATGGAATGCACACAGAGTTGATGGAATGCACACAGAGATGATGGAATGCACACAGAGATGATGGAATGCACACAAAGATAATGGAACGCACACAAAGATGATGGAATGCACACAGAGATGATGGAATGCACACAAAGATGATGGAATGCACACAGAGATGGAATGCACACAAAATGATGGAATGCACACAAAATGATGGAGTGCACACAAAGATGATGGAATGCACACAAAGATGGAATGTACACAGAGATGATGGAATGCACACAAAGATAATGGAACGCACACAAAGATGATGGAATGCACACAGAGATGATGGAATGCACACAGAGATGATGGAATGCACACAGAGATGATGGAATGCACACAAAAATAATGGAACGCACACAAAGATGATGGAATGCACACAGAGATGGAATGCACACAGAGATGGAATGCACACAAAATGATGGAATGCACACAAAGATGATGAAATGCACACAAAGATGGAATGAACACAGAGATGATGGAATGCACACAAAATGATGGAGTGCACACAGAGATGATGGAATGCACACAAAGATAATGGAACGCACACAAAGATGATGGAATGCACACAGAGATGATGGAATGCACACAGAGATGATGGAATGCACACAGAGAAGATGGAATGCACACAAAGATAATGGAACGCACACAAAGATAATGGAATGCACACAGAGATGATGGAATGCACACAGAGATGGAACGCACACAAAGATGATGGAATGCACACAGAGATGATGGAATGCACACAAAATGATGGAGTGCACACAAGATGATGGAATGCACACAAAGATGGAATGCACACAGAGATGATGGAATGCACACAAAGATGGAATTCACACAAAGATGATGGAATGCACACAAAGATGGAATGCACACAAAGATGATGGAATGAACACAAAAATGGAATGCATAGAGATGATGGAATGCACACAGAGATGATGGAATGAACACAAAGATAATGGAACGCACACAAAGATGATGGAATGCACACAGAGATGATGGAATGCACACAGAGATGGAACGCACACAAAGATGATGGAATGCACACAGAGATAAGGGAATGCACACAAAATGATGGAGTGCACACAAAGATGATGGAATGCACACAAAGTTGGAATGCACACAGAGATGATGGAATGCACACAAAGATGGAATGCACACAAAGATGATGGAATGCGCACAGAGATGATGGAATGCACACAAAATGATGGAGTGCACACAAAGATGATGGAATGCACACAAAGATGGAATGTACACAGAGATGATGGAATGCACACAAAGATGGAATGCACACAAAGATGATGGAATGCACACAAAGATAATGGAACGCACACAAAGATGGTGGAATGCACACAGAGATGATGGAATGCACACAGAGATGATGGAATGCACACAGAGATGATGGAATGCACACAAAGATAATGGAACGCACACAAAGATGATGGAATGCACACAGAGATGGAATGCACACAGAGATGGAATGCACACAAAATGATGGAATGCACACAAAGATGATGAAATGCACACAAAGATGGAATGAACACAGAGATGATGGAATGCACACAAAATGATGGAGTGCACACAGAGATGATGGAATGCACACAAAGATAATGGAACGCACACAAAGATGATGGAATGCACACAGAGATGATGGAATGCACACAGAGATGATGGAATGCACACAGAGAAGATGGAATGCACACAAAGATAATGGAACGCACACAAAGATAATGGAATGCACACAAAAATGGAATGAACACAGAGATGATGGAAGGCACACAAAATGATGGAGTGCACACAGAGATTATGGAATGCACACGAAGATAATGGAACGCACACAAAGATGATGGAATGCACACAGAGATGGTGGAATGCACACAGAGATGATGGAATGCACACAGAGATGATGGAATGAACACAAAGATAATGGAACGCACACAAGGATGATGGAATGCACACAGAGATGATGGAATGCACACAGAGATGGAACGCACACAAAGATGATGGAATGCACACAAAATGATGGAGTGCACACAAAGATGATGGAATGCACACAAAGATGGAATGCACACAGAGATGATGGAATGCACACAAAGATGGAATGCACACAAAGATGATGGAATGCACACAAAGATAATGGAACGCACACAAGATGATGGAATGCACACCGAGATGATGGAATGCACACAGAGATGAATGAATGCACACAGAGATGATGGAATGCACACAAAGATAATGGAACGCACACAAAGATGATGGAATGCACACAGAGATGGAATGTACACAGAGATGGATTGCACACAAAATGATGGAATGCACACAAAGATGATGGAATGCACACAAAGATGGAATGAACACAGAGATGATGGAATGCACACAAAATGATGGAGTGCACACAGAGATGATGGAATGCACACAAAGATAATGTTACGCACACAAAGATGATGGAATGCACACAGAGATGATGGAATGTACACAGAGATGATGGAATGCACACAGGGATGATGGAATGCACACAAAGATAATGGAACGAACACAAAGATGATGGAATGCACACAGAGATGATGGAATGCACACAGAGATGGAACGCACACAAAGATGATGGAATGCACACAGAGATGATGGAATGCACACAAAATGATGGAGTGCACACAAAGATGATGGAATGCACACAAAGATGGAATGCACACAGAGATGATGGAATGCACACAAAGATGGAATGCACACAAAGATGATGGAATGCACACAAAGATGGAATGCACACAAAGATGATGGAATGAACACAAAGATGGAATGCAGACAGAGATGATGGAATGCACACAAAGATGGAATGCACACAAAGATGACGGAATGCACCCAGAGATGAGGGAATGCACACAGAGATGATGGAATGCACACACGATGGAATGCACACAAAGATGATGGAATGCACACAAAGATAATGGAACGCACACAAAGATAATGGAATGCACACAGAGATGATGGAATGCACACAGAGATGATGGAATGCACACAGAGATGATGGAATGCACACAAAGATAATGGAACGCACACAAAGATGATGGAATGCACACAGAGATAGAATTCACACAGAGATAGAATGCACACAAAATGATGGACGGCACACAAAGATGATGGAATGCACACAAAGATGATGGAATGCACACAGAGATGGAATGTACACAGAGATGGAATGCACACAGAGATGATGGAATGCACACAAAATGCTGGAGTGCACACAAAGATGATGGAATGCACACACGATGGAATGCACACAAAGTTGATGGAATGCACACAAAGATGATGGAATGCACACAGAGATGGAATGCACACAGAGATGGAATGCACACAAAATGATGGAATGCACACAAAGATGATGGAATGCACACAAAGATGGAATGAACACAGAGATGATGGAATGCACACAAAATGATGGAGTGCACACAGAGATGATGGAATGCACACAAAGATAATGGAACGCACACAAAGATGATGGAATGCACACAGAGTTGATGGAATGCACACAGAGATGATGGAATGCACACAGAGATGATGGAATGCACACAAAGATAATGGAACGCACACAAAGATGATGGAATGCACACAGAGATGATGGAATGCACACAAAGATGATGGAATGCACACAGAGATGGAATGCACACAAAATGATGGAATGCACACAAAATGATGGAGTGCACACAAAGATGATGGAATGCACACAAAGATGGAATGTACACAGAGATGATGGAATGCACACAAAGATAATGGAACGCACACAAAGATGATGGAATGCACACAGAGATGATGGAATGCACACAGAGATGATGGAATGCACACAGAGATGATGGAATGCACACAAAAATAATGGAACGCACACAAAGATGATGGAATGCACACAGAGATGGAATGCACACAGAGATGGAATGCACACAAAATGATGGAATGCACACAAAGATGATGAAATGCACACAAAGATGGAATGAACACAGAGATGATGGAATGCACACAAAATGATGGAGTGCACACAGAGATGATGGAATGCACACAAAGATAATGGAACGCACACAAAGATGATGGAATGCACACAGAGATGATGGAATGCACACAGAGATGATGGAATGCACACAGAGAAGATGGAATGCACACAAAGATAATGGAACGCACACAAAGATAATGGAATGCACACAGAGATGATGGAATGCACACAGAGATGGAACGCACTCAAAGATGATGGAATGCACACAGAGATGATGGAATGCACACAAAATGATGGAGTGCACACAAGATGATGGAATGCACACAAAGATGGAATGCACACAGAGATGATGGAATGCACACAAAGATGGAATTCACACAAAGATGATGGAATGCACACAAAGATGGAATGCACACAAAGATGATGGAATGAACACAAAAATGGAATGCATAGAGACGATGGAATGCACACAGAGATGATGGAATGAACACAAAAATAATGGAACGCACACAAAGATGATGGAATGCACACAGAGATGATGGAATGCACACAGAGATGGAACGCACACAAAGATGATGGAATGCACACAGAGATAAGGGAATGCACACAAAATGATGGAGTGCACACAAAGATGATGGAATGCACACAAAGTTGGAATGCACACAGAGATGATGGAATGCACACAAAGATGGAATGCACACAAAGATGATGGAATGCACACAAAGATAATGGAACGCACACAAAGATGATGGAATGCACACAGAGATGATGGAATGCACACAGAGATGATGGAATGCACACAGAGATGATGGAATGCACACAAAGTTAATGGAACGCACACAAAGATGATGGAATGCACACAGAGATGGAATGCACACAGAGATGGAATGCACACAAAATGATGGAATGCACACAAAGATGATGGAATGCACACAAAGATGGAATGAACACAGAGATGATGGAATGCACACATAATGATGGAGTGCACACAGAGATGATGGAATGCACACAAAGATAATGGAACGCACACAAAGATGATGGAATGCACACAGAAATGATGGAATGCACACAGATATGATGGAATGCACACAGAGATGATGGAATGCACACAAAGATAATGGAACGCACACAAAGATGATGGAATGCACACAGAGATGATGGAATGAACACAGAGATGGAACGCACACAAAGATGATGGTTGCACACAGAGATGATGGAATGCACACAAAATGATGGAGTGCACACAAAGATGATGGAATGCACACAAAGATGGAATGAACACAGAGATGATGGAATGCACACAAAGATGGAATGCACACAAAGATGATGGAATGCACACAAAGATGGAATGCACACAAAGATGATGGAATGAACACAAAGATGGAATGCACACAGAGATGATGGAATGCACACAAAGATGGAATGCACACAAAGATGACGGAATGCACCCAGAGATGACGGAATGCACAGAGATGATGGAATGCACACACGATGGAATGCACACAAAGATGATGGAATGCACACAAAGATAATGGAACGCACACAAAGATGATGGAATGCACACAGAGATGATGTAATGCACACAGAGATGACGGAATGCACACAGAGATGATGGAATGCACACAAAGATAATGGAACGCACACAAAGATGATGGAATGCACACAGAGATAGAATGCACACAGAGATAGAATGCACACAAAATGATGGACTGCACACAAAGATGATGGAATGCACACAAAGATGATGGAATGCACACAAAGATGATGGAATGCACACAGAGATGGAATGTACAGAGAGACGGAATGCACACAGAGATGATGGAATGCGCACAGAGATGATGGAATGCATACAGAGATGGAACGGACACAAAGATGATGGAATGCACACAGAGATGATGGAATGCACACAAAATGATGGAGTGCACACAAAGATGATGGAATGCACACAAACATGGAATGCACACAGAGATGATGGAATGAACACAAAGATGGAATGCACACAGAGATGATGGAATGCACACAAAGATGGAATGCACACAAAGATGACGGAATGCACCCAGAGATGACAGAATGCACACAGAGATGATGGAATGCACACACGATGGAATGCACACAAAGATGATGGAATGCACACAAAGATAATGGAACGCACACAAAGATGATGGAATGCACACAGAGATGATGGAATGCACACAGAGATGATGGAATGCACACAAAGATAATGGAACGCACACAAAGATGATGGAATGCACACAGAGATAGAATGCACACAGAGATAGAATGCACACAAAATGATGGACTGCACACAAAGATGATGGAATGCACACAAAGATGATGGAATGCACACAGAGATGGAATGTACACAGAGATGGAATGCACACAGAGATGATGGAATGCACACAAAATGCTGGAGTGCACACAAAGATGATGGAATGCACACACGATGGAATGCACACAAAGTTGATGGAATGCACACAAAGATGATGGAATGCACACAGAGATGGAATGCACACAGAGATGGAATGCACACAAAATGATGGAATGCACACAAAGATGATGGAATGCACACAAAGATGGAATGAACACAGAGATGATGGAATGCACACAAAATGATGGAGTGCACACAGAGATGATGGAATGCACAGAAAGATAATGGAACGCACACAAAGATGATGGAATGCACACAGAGATGATGGAATGCACACAGAGATGATGGAATGCACACAGAGATGATGGAATGCACACAAAGATAATGGAACGCACACAAAGATGATGGAATGCACACAGAGATGATGGAATGGACACAGAGATGGAACGCACACAAAGATGATGGAATGCGCACAGAGATGATGGAATGCACACAAAATGATGGAGTGCACACAAAGATGATGGAATGCACACAAAGATGGAATGCACACAGAGATGATGGAATGCACACAAAGATGGAATGCACACAAAGATGATGGTATGCACACAAAGATAATGGAACACAAACAAAGATGATGGAATGCACACAGAGATGATGGAATGCACACAGAGATGATGGAATGCACACAAAGATAATGGAACGCACACAAAGATAATGGAACGCACACAAAGATGATGGAATGCACACAGAGATGATGGAATGCACACAGAGATGGAACGCACATAAAGATGATGGAATGCGCACAGAGATGATGGAATGCACACAAAATGATGGATTGCACACAAAGATGACGGAATGCACACAAAGATGATGTAATGCACACAAATATGGAACGCACAAAAAGATGGAATGCACACAAAGATGATGGAATGCACACAGAGATGGAATGCACACAAAGATGATGGAATGCACACAAAACGATGGAATGCACACAGAGATGGAATGCACACAGAGATGATGGAATGCACACAGAGATGATGGAATGCACACACGACGGAATGCACACAGAGATGATGGAATGCACACAGAGATGATGGAATGCACACACGACGGAATGCACACAAAGATGATGGAATGCACACAGAGATGATGGAATGCACACAAAGATGATGGAATGCACACAGAGATGGAATGCACACAAAATGATGGAATGCACACAAAGATGATGGAATGCACACAAAGATGGAATGCACACAGAGATGATGGAATGCACACAAAGATGGAATGCACACAAAGATGATGAAATGCACACAAAGATGATGGAATGCACACAAAGATAATGGAATGCACACAGAGATGGAATGCACACAGAGATGGAATGCACACAGAGATGATGGAATGCACACAAAATGCTGGAGTGCACACAAAGATGATGGAATGCACACACGATGGAATGCACAGAAAGATGATGGAATGCACACAAAGATGATGGAATGCACACAGAGATGGAATGCACACAGAGATGGAATGCACACAAAATGATGGAATGCACACAAAGATGATGGAATGCACACAAAAATGGAATGAACACAGAGATGATGGAAGGCACACAAAATGATGGAGTGCACACAGAGATGATGGAATGCACACGAAGATAATGGAACGCACACAAAGATGATGGAATGCACACAGAGATGTGGAATGCACACAGAGATGATGGAATGCACACAGAGATGATGGAATGAACACAAAGATATTGGAACGCACACAAAGATGATGGAATGCACACAGAGATGATGGAATGCACACAGAGATGGAACGCACACAAAGATGATGGAATGCACACAAAATGATGGAGTGCACACAGAGATGATGGAATGCAGACAAAGATGGAATGCACACAGAGATGATGGAATGCACACAAAGATGGAATGCACACAAAGATGATGGAATGCACACAAAGATAATGGAACGCACACAAAGATGATGGAATGCACACAGAGATGATGGAATGCACACAGAGATGATGGAATGCACACAGAGATGATGGAATGCACACAAAGATAATGGAACGCACACAAAGATGATGGAATGCACACAGAGATGGAATGTACACAGAGATGGATTGCACACAAAATGATGGAATGCACACAAAGATGATGGAATGCACACAAAGATGGAATGAACACAGAGATGATGGAATGCACACAAAATGATGGAGTGCACACAGAGATGATGGAATGCACACAAAGATAATGTTACGCACACAAAGATGATGGAATGCACACAGAGATGATGGAATGTACACAGAGATGATGGAATACACAGAGATAATGGAATGCACACAAAGATAATGGAACGAACACAAAGATGATGGAATGCACACAGGGATGATGGAATGCACACAGAGATGGAACGCACACAAAGATGATGGAATGCACACAGAGATGATGGAATGCACACAAAATGATGGAGTGCACACAAAGATGATGGAATGCACACAAAGATGGAATGCACACAGAGATGATGGAATGCACACAAAGATGGAATGCACACAAAGATGATGGAATGCACACAAAGATGGAATGCACACAAAGATGATGGAATGAACACAAAGATGGAATGCAGACAGAGATGATGGAATGCACACAAAGATGGAATGCACACAAACATGACGGAATGCACCCAGACATGACGGAATGCACACAGAGATGATGGAATGCACACACGATGGAATGCACACAAAGATGATGGAATGCACACAAAGATAATGGAACGCACACAAAGATGATGGAATGCACACAGAGATGATGGAATGCACACAGAGATGATGGAATGCACACAGAGATGATGGAATGCACACAAAGATAATGGAACGCACACAAAGATGATGGAATGCACACAGAGATAGAATTCACACAGAGATAGAATGCACACAAAATGATGGACGGCACACAAAGATGATGGAATGCACACAAAGATGATGGAATGCACACAGAGATGGAATGTACACAGAGATGGAATGCACACAGAGATGATGGAATGCACACAAAATGCTGGAGTGCACACAAAGATGATGGAATGCACACACGATGGAATGCACACAAAGTTGATGGAATGCACACAAAGATGATGGAATGCACACAGAGATGGAATGCACACAGAGATGGAATGCACACAAAATGATGGAATGCACACAAAGATGATGGAATGCACACAAAGATGGAATGAACACAGAGATGATGGAATGCACACAAAATGATGGAGTGCACACAGAGATGATGGAATGCACACAAAGATAATGGAACGCACACAAAGATGATGGAATGCACACAGAGTTGATGGAATGCACACAGAGATGATGGAATGCACACAGAGATGATGGAATGCACACAACGATAATGGAACGCACACAAAGATGATGGAATGCACACAGAGATGATGGAATGCACACAGAGATGGAACGCACACAAAGATGATGGAATGCGCACAGAGATGATGGAATGCACACAAAATGATGGAGTGCACACAAAGATGATGGAATGCACACAAAGATGGAATGTACACAGAGATGATGGAATGCACACAAAGATGGAATGCACACAAAGATGATGGAATGCACACAAAGATAATGGAACGCACACAAAGATGATGGAATGCACACAGAGATGATGGAATGCACACAGAGATGATGGAATGCACACAGAGATGATGGAATGCACACAAAGATAATGGAACGCACACAAAGATGATGGAATGCACACAGAGATGGAATGCACACAGAGATGGAATGCACACAAAATGATGGAATGCACACAAAGATGATGAAATGCACACAAAGATGGAATGAACACAGAGATGATGGAATGCACACAAAATGATGGAGTGCACACAGAGATGATGGAATGCACACAAAGATAATGGAACGCACACAAAGATGATGGAATGCACACAGAGATGATGGAATGCACACAGAGATGATGGAATGCACACAGAGAAGATGGAATGCACACAAAGATAATGGAACGCACACAAAGATAATGGAATGCACACAAAAATGGAATGAACACAGAGATGATGGAAGGCACACAAAATGATGGAGTGCACACAGAGATGATGGAATGCACACGAAGATAATGGAACGCACACAAAGATGATGGAATGCACACAGAGATGGTGGAATGCACACAGAGATGATGGAATGCACACAGAGATGATGGAATGAACACAAAGATAATGGAACGCACACAAAGATGATGGAATGCACACAGAGATGATGGAATGCACACAGAGATGGAACGCACACAAAGATGATGGAATGCACACAAAATGATGGAGTGCACACAAAGATGATGGAATGCACACAAAGATGGAATGCACACAGAGATGATGGAATGCACACAAAGATGGAATGCACACAAAGATGATGGAATGCACACAAAGATAATGGAACGCACACAAGATGATGGAATGCACACAGAGATGATGGAATGCACACAGAGATGATGGAATGCACACAGAGATGATGGAATGCACACCAAGATAATGGAACGCACACAAAGATGATGGAATGCACACAGAGATGGAATGTACACAGAGATGGATTGCACACAAAATGATGGAATGCACACAAAGATGATGGAATGCACACAAAGATGGAATGAACACAGAGATGATGGAATGCACACAAAATGATGGAGTGCACACAGAGATGATGGAATGCACACAAAGATAATGTTACGCACACAAAGATGATGGAATGCACACAGAGATGATGGAATGTACACAGAGATGATGGAATGCACACAGGGATGATGGAATGCACACAAAGATAATGGAACGCACACAAAGATGATGGAATGCACACAGAGATGATGGAATGCACACAAAATGATGGAGTGCACACAAAGATGATGGAATGCACACAAAGATGGAATGCACACAGAGATGATGGAATGCACACAAAGATGGAATGCACACAAAGATGATGGAATGCACACAAAGATGGAATGCACACAAAGATGATGGAATGAACACAAAGATGGAATGCAGACAGAGATGATGGAATGCACACAAAGATGGAATGCACACAAACATGACGGAATGCACCCAGAGATGACGGAATGCACACAGAGATGATGGAATGCACACACGATGGAATGCACACAAAGATGATGGAATGCACACAAAGATAATGGAACGCACACAAAGATGATGTAATGCACACAGAGATGATGGAATGCACACAGAGATGATGGAATGCACACAGAGATGATGGAATGCACACAAAGATAATGGAACGCACACAAAGATGATGGAATGCACACAGAGATAGAATTCAAACAGAGATAGAATGCACACAAAATGATGGACGGCACACAAAGATGATGGAATGCACACAAAGATGATGGAATGCACACAGAGATGGAATGTACACAGAGATGGAATGCACACAGAGATGATGGAATGCACACAAAATGCTGGAGTGCACACAAAGATGATGGAATGCACACACGATGGAATGCACACAAAGTTGATGGAATGCACACAAAGATGATGGAATGCACACAGAGATGGAATGCACACAGAGATGGAATGCACACAAAATGATGGAATGCACACAAAGATGATGGAATGCACACGAAGATGGAATGAACACAGAGATGATGGAATGCACACAAAATGATGGAGTGCACACAGAGATGATGGAATGCACACAAAGATAATGGAACGCACACAAAGATGATGGAATGCACACAGAGTTGATGGAATGCACACAGAGATGATGGAATGCACACAGAGATGATGGAATGCACACAAAGATAATGGAACGCACACAAAGATGATGGAATGCACACAGAGATGATGGAATGCACACAAAGATGATTGAATGCACACAGAGATGGAATGCACACAAAATGATGGAATGCACACAAAATGATGGAGTGCACACAAAGATGATGGAATGCACACAAAGATGGAATGTACACAGAGATGATGGAATGCACACAAATATGGAATGCACACAAAGATGATGGAATGCACACAGAGATGGAATGCACACAGAGATGGAATGCACACAAAATGATGGAATGCACACAAAGATGATGAAATGCACACAAAGATGGAATGAACACAGAGATGATGGAATGCACACAAAATGATGGAGTGCACACAGAGATGATGGAATGCACACAAAGATAATGGAACGCACACAAAGATGATGGAATGCACACAGAGATGATGGAATGCACACAGAGATGATGGAATGCACACAGAGAAGATGGAATGCACACAAAGATAATGGAACGCACACAAACATAATGGAATGCACACAGAGATGATGGAATGCACACAGAGATGGAACGCACACAAAGATGATGGAATGCACACAGAGATGATGGAATGCACACAAAATGATGGAGTGCACACAAGACGATGGAATGCACACAAAGGTGGAATGCACACAGAGATGATGGAATGCACACAAAGATGGAATTCACACAAAGATGATGGAATGCACACAAAGATGGAATGCACACAAAGATGATGGAATGAACACAAAGATGGAATGCATAGAGATGATGGAATGCACACAGAGATGATGGAATGAACACAAAGATAATGGAACGCACACAAAGATGATGGAATGCACACAGAGATGATGGAATGCACACAGAGATGGAACGCACACAAAGATGATGGAATGCACACAGAGATAATGGAATGCACACAAAATGATGGAGTGCACACAAAGATGATGGAATGCACACAAAGTTGGAATGCACACAGAGATGATGGAATGCACACAAAGATGGAATGCACACAAAGATGATGGAATGCACACAAAGATAATGGAACGCACACAAAGATGATGGAATGCACACAGAGATGATGGAATGCACACAGAGATGATGGAATGCACACAGAGATGATGGAATGCACACAAAGTTAATGGAACGCACACAAAGATGATGGAATGCACACAGAGATGGAATGCACACAGAGATGGAATGCACACAAAATGATGTAATGCACACAAAGATGATGGAATGCACACAAAGATGGAATGAACACAGAGATGATGGAATGCACACAAAATGATGGAGTGCACACAGAGATGATGGAATGCACACAAAGATAATGGAACGCACACAAAGATGATGGAATGCACACAGAGATGATGAAATGCACACAGATATGATGGAATGCACACAGAGATGATGGAATGCACACAAAGATAATGGAACGCACACAAAGATGATGGAATGCACACAGAGATGATGGAATGAACACAGAGATGGAACGCACACAAAGATGATGGTTGCACACAGAGATGATGGAATGCACACAAAATGATGGAGTGCACACAAAGATGATGGAATGCACACAAAGATGGAATGCACACAGAGATGATGGAATGCACACAAAGATGGAATGCACACAAAGATGATGGAATGCACACAAAGATGGAATGCACACAAAGATGATGGAATGAACACAAAGATGGAATGCACACAGAGATGATGGAATGCACATAAAGATGGAATGCACACAAAGATGACGGAATGCACCCAGAGATGACGGAATGCACACAGAGATGATGGAATGCACACACGATGGAATGCACACAAAGATGATGGAATGCACACAAAGATAATGGAACGCACACAAAGATGATGGAATGCACACAGAGATGATGGAATGCACACAGAGATGATGGAATGCACACAGAGATGATGGAATGCACACAAAGATAATGGAACGCACACAAAGATGATGGAATGCACACAGAGATAGAATGCACACAGAGATAGAATGCACACAAAATGATGGACTGCACACAAAGATGATGGAATGCACACAAAGATGATGGAATGCACACAGAGATGGAATGTACAGAGAGACGGAATGCACACAGAGATGATGGAATGCGCACAGAGATGATGGAATGCATACAGAGATGGAACGGACACAAAGATGATGGAATGCACACAGAGATGATGGAATGCACACAAAATGATGGAGTGCACACAAAGATGATGGAATGCACACAAAGATGGAATGCACACAGAGATGATGGAATGAACACAAAGATGGAATGCACACAGAGATGATGGAATACACACAAAGATGGAATGCACACAAAGATGACGGAATGCACCCAGAGATGACAGAATGCACACAGAGATGATGGAATGCACACACGATGGAATGCACACAAAGATGATGGAATGCACACAAAGATAATGGAACGCACACAAAGATGATGGAATGCACACAGAGATGATGGAATGCACACAGAGATGATGGAATGCACACAGAGATGATGGAATGCACACAAAGATAATGGAACGCACACAAAGATGATGGAATGCAAACAGAGATAGAATGCACACAGAGATAGAATGCACACAAAATGATGGACTGCACACAAAGATAATGGAATGCACACAAAGATGATGGAATGCACACAGAGATGGAATGTACACAGAGATGGAATGCACACAGAGATGATGGAATGCACACAAAATGCTGGAGTGCACACAAAGATGATGGAATGCACACACGATGGAATGCACACAAAGTTGATGGAATCCACACAAAGATGATGGAATGCACACAGAGATGGAATGCACACAGAGATGGAATGCACACAAAATGATGGAATGCACACAAAGATGATGGAATGCACACAAAGATGGAATGAACACAGAGATGATGGAATGCACACAAAATGATGGAGTGCACACAGAGATGATGGAATGCACAGAAAGATAATGGAACGCACACAAAGATGATGGAATGCACACAAAGATGATGGAATGCACACAGAGATGATGGAATGCACACAGAGATGATGGAATGCACACAAAGATAATGGAACGCACACAAAGATGATGGAATGCACACAGAGATGATGGAATGGACACAGAGATGGAACGCACACAAAGATGATGGAATGCGCACAGAGATGATGGAATGCACACAAAATGATGGAGTGCACACAAAGATGATGGAATGCACACAAAGATGGAATGCACACAGAGATGATGGAATGCACACAAAGATGGAATGCACACAAAGATGATGGTATGCACACAAAGATAATGGAACACAAACAAAGATGATGGAATGCACACAAAGATGGAATGCACACAAAGATGATGGAATGCACACAAAGATAATGGAACACAAACAAAGATGATGGAATGCACACAGAGATGATGGAATGCACACAGAGATGATGGAATGCACACAAAGATAATGGAACGCACACAAAGATGATGGAATGCACACAGAGATGGAATGCACACAGAGATGGAATGCACACAAAATGATGGAATGCACACAAAGATGATGGAATGCACACAAAGATGGAATGAACACAGAGATGATGGAATGCACACAAAATGATGGAGTGCACACAGAGATGATGGAATGCACACAAAGATAATGGAACGCACACAAATATGATGGAATGAACACAGAGATGATGGAATGAACACAGAGATGGAACGCACACAAAGATGATGGTTGCACACAGAGATGATGGAATGCACACAAAATGATGGAGTGCACACAAAGATGATGGAATGCACAAAAAGATGGAATGCACACAGAGATGATGGAATGCACACAAAATGATGGAGTGCACACAGAGATGATGGAATGCACACAAAGATAATGGAACGCACACAAAGATGATGGAATGCACACAGAGATGATGGAATGCAAACAGATATGATGGAATGCACACAGAGATGATGGAATGAACACAAAGATAATGGAACGCACACAAAGATGATGGAATGCACACAGAGATGATGGAATGAACACAGAGATGGAACGCACACAAAGATGATGGTTGCACACAGAGATGATGGAATGCACACAAAATGATGGAGTGCACACAAAGATGATGGAATGCACAAAAAGATGGAATGCACACAGAGATGATGGAATGCACACAAAGATGGAATGCACACAAAGATGATGGAACGCACACAAAGATAATGGAACGCACACAAAGATGATGGAATGCACACAGAGATAGAATTCACACAGAGATAGAATGCACACAAAATGATGGACGGCACACAAAGTTGATGGAATGCACACAAAGATGATGGAATGCACACAGAGATGGAATGCACACAGAGATGGAATGCACACAAAATGATGGAATGCACACAAAGATGATGGAATGCACACAAAGATGGAATGAACACAGAGATGATGGAATGCACACAAAATGATGGAGTGCACACAGAGATGATGGAATGCACACAAAGATAATGGAACGCACACAAAGATGATGGAATGCACACAGAGTTGATGGAATGCACACAGAGATGATGGAATGCACACAGAGATGATGGAATGCACACAAAGATAATGGAACGCACACAAAGATGATGGAATGCACACAGAGATGATGGAATGCACACAAAGATGATGGAATGCACACAGAGATGGAATGCACACAAAATGATGGAATGCACACAAAATGATGGAGTGCACACAAAGATGATGGAATGCACACAAAGATGGAATGTACACAGAGATGATGGAATGCACACAAAGATGGAATGCACACAAAGATGATGGAATGCACACAGAGATGGAATGCACACAGAGATGGAATGCACACAAAATGATGGAATGCACACAAAGATGATGAAATGCACACAAAGATGGAATGAACACAGAGATGATGGAATGCACACAAAATGATGGAGTGCACACAGAGATGATGGAATGCACACAAAGATAATGGAACGCACACAAAGATGATGGAATGCACACAGAGATGATGGAATGCACACAGAGATGATGGAATGCACACAGAGAAGATGGAATGCACACAAAGATAATGGAACGCACACAAAGATAATGGAATGCACACAGAGATGATGGAATGCACACAGAGATGGAACGCACACAAAGATGATGGAATGCACACAGAGATGATGGAATGCACACAAAATGATGGAGTGCACACAAGACGATGGAATGCACACAAAGATGGAATGCACACAGAGATGATGGAATGCACACAAAGATGGAATTCACACAAAGATGATGGAATGCACACAAAGATGGAATGCACACCAAGATGATGGAATGAACACAAAGATGGAATGCATAGAGATGATGGAATGCACACAGAGATGATGGAATGAACACAAAGATAATGGAACGCACACAAAGATGATGGAATGCACACAGAGATGATGGAATGCACACAGAGATGGAACGCACACAAAGATGATGGAATGCACACAGAGATAATGGAATGCACACAAAATGATGGAGTGCACACAAAGATGATGGAATGCACACAAAGTTGGAATGCACACAGAGATGATGGAATGCACACAAAGATGGAATGCACACAAAGATGATGGAATGCACACAAAGATAATGGAACGCACACAAAGATGATGGAATGCACACAGAGATGATGGAATGCACACAGAGATGATGGAATGCACACAGAGATGATGGAATGCACACAAAGTTAATGGAACGCACACAAAGATGATGGAATGCACACAGAGATGGAATGCACACAGAGATGGAATGCACACAAAATGATGGAATGCACACAAAGATGATGGAATGCACACAAAGATGGAATGAACACAGAGATGATGGAATGCACACAAAATGATGGAGTGCACACAGAGATGATGGAATGCACACAAAGATAATGGAACGCACACAAAGATGATGGAATGCACACAGAGATGATGAAATGCACACAGATATGATGGAATGCACACAGAGATGATGGAATGCACACAAAGATAATGGAACGCACACAAAGATGATGGAATGCACACAGAGATGATGGAATGAACACAGAGATGGAACGCACACAAAGATGATGGTTGCACACAGAGATGATGGAATGCACACAAAATGATGGAGTGCACACAAAGATGATGGAATGCACACAAAGATGGAATGCACACAGAGATGATGGAATGCACACAAAGATGGAATGCACACAAAGATGATGGAATGCACACAAAGATGGAATGCACACAAAGATGATGGAATGAACACAAAGATGGAATGCACACAGAGATGATGGAATGCACATAAAGATGGAATGCACACAAAGATGACGGAATGCACCCAGAGATGACGGAATGCACACAGAGATGATGGAATGCACACACGATGGAATGCACACAAAGATGATGGAATGCACACAAAGATAATGGAACGCACACAAAGATGATGGAATGCACACAGAGATGATGGAATGCACACAGAGATGATGGAATGCACACAGAGATGATGGAATGCACACAAAGATAATGGAACGCACACAAAGATGAAGGAATGCACACAGAGATAGAATGCACACAGAGATAGAATGCACACAAAATGATGGACTGCACACAAAGATGATGGAATGCACACAAAGATGATGGAATGCACACAGAGGTGGAATGTACAGAGAGACGGAATGCACACAGAGATGATGGAATGCGCACAGAGATGATGGAATGCATACAGAGATGGAACGGACACAAAGATGATGGAATGCACACAGAGATGATGGAATGCACACAAAATGATGGAGTGCACACAAAGATGATGGAATGCACACAAAGATGGAATGCACACAGAGATGATGGAATGAACACAAAGATGGAATGCACACAGAGATGATGGAATGCACACAAAGATAATGGAACGCACACAAAGATGATGGAATGCACACAGAGATGATGGAATGCACACAGAGATGATGGAATGCACACAAAGATAATGGAACGCACACAAAGATGATGGAATGCACACAGAGATGGAATGCACACAGAGATGGAATGCACACAAAATGATGGAATGCACACAAAGATGATGGAATGCACACAAAGATGGAATGAACACAGAGATGATGGAATGCACACAAAATGATGGAGTGCACACAGAGATGATGGAATGCACACAAAGATAATGGAACGCACACAAAGATGATGGAATGCACACAGAGATGATGGAATGCACACAGATATGATGGAATGCACACAGAGATGATGGAATGAACACAAAGATAATGGAACGCACACAAAGATGATGGAATGCACACAGAGATGATGGAATGAACACAGAGATGGAACGCACACAAAGATGATGGTTGCACACAGAGATGATGGAATGCACACAAAATGATGGAGTGCACACAAAGATGATGGAATGCACAAAAAGATGGAATGCACACAGAGATGATGGAATGCACACAAAGATGGAATGCACACAAAGATGATGGAATGCACACAGAGATGATGGAATGCACACAGAGATAATGGAACGCACACAAAGATGATGGAATGCACACAGAAATTGAATGCACACAGAGATGGAATGCACACAAAATGATGGAATGCACACAAAGATGATGGAATGCACACAAAGATGGAATGAACCCAGAGAGGATGGAATGCACACAAAATGATGGAGTGCACACAGAGATGATGGAATGCACACAGAGATAATGGAACGCACACAAAGATGATGGAATGCACACAGAGATGATGGAATGCACACAGAGATGATGGAATGCACACAGAGATGATGGAATGCACACAAAGATAATGGACGCACACAAAGATGATGGAATGCACACAGAGATGATGGAACGCAGACAAAGATGATGGAGTGCACACAGAGATGATGGAATGCACACAAAGATAATGGAACGCACACAAAGATGATGGAACGCACACAGAGATGATGGAATGCACACAGAGATGATGGAATGTACCCAGAGATGATGGAATGCACACAAAGATGATGGAATGCACACAGAGATGATGGAATGCACACAGAGATGGAATGCACACATAGATGGAACGCACACAAAATGGTGTAATGCACACAGAGATGATGGAATGCACACAAAATGATTGAATGCACACAGAGATGATGGAATGCACACAAAGATGGAATGCACACAGAGATGATGGAATGCACACATAGATGGAATGCACACAAAGATGATGGAATGCACACAGAATGATGGAATGCACACAAAGATGATGGAATGCACACAGAGATGATGGAATGCACACAAAGATAATGGAACGCACAAAAAGATGATGGAATGCACAGAGATGGAATGCACACAGAGATGATGGAATGCACACAGAGATGATGGAATGCACACAGAGATGGAATGCACACAAAATGATGGAATGCACACAGAGATGATGGAATGCACACAAAATGATGGAATGCACACAGAGATGATGGAATGCACACAAAATGATGGAATGCACACAGAGATGATGGAATGCACACAAAGATAATGGAACGCACACAAAGATGATGGAATGCACACAAAGATGATGGAATGCACACAGAGATGATGGAATGCACACAGAGATGATGGAATGCACACAGAGATAATGGAATGCACACAAAGATGATGGAATGCACACAGAGATGATGGAATGCACACAGAGATAGAACGCACACAAAGATGATGGAATGCACACAGAGATGATGGAATGCACAAAAAAGGATGGAGTGCACCCAAAGAAGATGGAATGCACACAAAGATGGAATGCACACAGAGATGATGGAATGCACACAAAGATGGAATGCACACAAAGATGATGGAATGCACACAAAGATGGAATGCACACAAAGATGATGGAATGAACACAAAGATGGAATGCACACAGAGATGATGGAATGCACACAGAGATGATGGAATGCACACAGAGATGATGGAATGCATACACGACGGAATGCACACAGAGATGATGGAATGCACACAGAGATGATGGAATGCACACACGACGGAATGCACACAGAGATGATGGAATGAATGCACACAGAGATGGAATGCACACAAAATGATGGAATGCACACAAAGATGATGGAATGCACACAAAGATGATGGAATGCACACAGATGGAAAGCACACAGAGATGGAATGCACACAGAGATGATGGAATGCACACAAAGATGATGGAATACACACAGAGATGGAATGCACACAAACATGACGGAATGCACACAGAGATGATGGAATGAACACAGAGATGGAATGCACACAAAATGATGGAGTGCACACAAAGATGATGGAATGCACACAAAGATGATGGAATGCCCACAGAGATGATGGAATGCACACAGAGATGGAATGCACAAAAAGATGGAATGTACACAAAATGATGGAGTGCACACAGTGATGATGGAATGCACACAAAATGATGGAGTGCACACAAAGATGATGGAATGCACACAAAGATGATGGAATGCACACAAAGATGATGGAACGCACACAAAGATGATGGAACGCACACAAAGATGATGGAATGCACACAGAGATGATGGAATGCACACAGAGATGATGGAATGCACACAGAGATGATGGAATGCACACAAAGATAATGGAACGCACACAAAGATGATGGAATGCACACAGAGATGATGGAATGCACACAGAGATGGAACGCACACAAAGATGATGGAATGCACACAGAGATGATGGAATGCACACAAAGATGATGGAATGCACACAGAGATGGAATGCACACAGAGATGATGGAATGCACACAAAGATAATGGAACGCACACAAAGATGATGGAATGCACACAGAGATGATGGAATGCACACGGAGATGGAACGCACACAAAGATGATGGAATGCACACAGAGATGATGGAATGCACACAAAGATGATGGAATGCACACAGAGATGGAATGCACACAGAGATGGAATGCACACAAAATGATGTAATGCACACAAAGTTGATGGAATGCACACAAAGATGGAATGCACACAGAGATGATGGAATGCACACAAAATGATGGAGTGCACACAAAGATGATGGAATGCACACAAAGATGGAATGCACACAAAGATGATGGAATGCACACAAAGATGATAGAATGCACACAGAGATGGAATGCACACAGAGATGATGGCATGCACACAGAGATGATGGAATGCACACTAAGATGATGGAATGCACAAAAAGATGATGGAATGCACACAAAGATGATGGAACACACACAAAGATGATGGAATGCACACAGAGATTGAATGCACACAGAGATGGAATGCACACAAAGATGATGGAATGCACACAAAGATAATGGAACGCACACAAAGACGATGGAATGCACACAGAGATGAGGGAATGCACACAGAGATGATGGAATGCACACAAAGATGATGGAATGCACACAGAGATGATGGAATGCACACAGAGATGGAACGCACACAAAGATGATGGAATGCACACAGAGATGATGGAATGCACACAGAGATGAAATGCACACAGAGATGGAATGCACACAAAATGATGGAATGCACACAAAGATGATGGAATGCACACAAAATGGAATGAACACAGAGATGATGGAATGCACACAAAATGATGGAGTGCACACAGAGATGATGGAATGCACACAAAGATAATGGAACGCACACAAAGATGATGGAATGCACACAGAGATGATGAAATGCACACAGATATGATGGAATGCACACAGAGATGATGGAATGCACACAAAGATAATGGAACGCACACAAAGATGATGGAATGCACACAGAGATGATGGAATGAACACAGAGATGGAACGCACACAAAGATGATGGTTGCACACAGAGATGATGGAATGCACACAAAATGATGGAGTGCACACAAAGATGATGGAATGCACACAAAGATGGAATGCACACAGAGATGATGGAATGCACACAAAGATGGAATGCACACAAAGATGATGGAATGCACACAAAGATGGAATGCACACAAAGATGATGGAATGAACACAAAGATGGAATGCACACAGAGATGATGGAATGCACATAAAGATGGAATGCACACAAAGATGACGGAATGCACCCAGAGATGACGGAATGCACACAGAGATGATGGAATGCACACACGATGGAATGCACACAAAGATGATGGAATGCACACAAAGATAATGGAACGCACACAAAGATGATGGAATGCACACAGAGATGATGGAATGCACACAGAGATGATGGAATGCACACAGAGATGATGGAATGCACACAAAGATAATGGAACGCACACAAAGATGAAGGAATGCACACAGAGATAGAATGCACACAGAGATAGAATGCACACAAAATGATGGACTGCACACAAAGATGATGGAATGCACACAAAGATGATGGAATGCACACAGAGGTGGAATGTACAGAGAGACGGAATGCACACAGAGATGATGGAATGCGCACAGAGATGATGGAATGCATACAGAGATGGAACGGACACAAAGATGATGGAATGCACACAGAGATGATGGAATGCACACAAAATGATGGAGTGCACAAAAGATGATGGAATGCACACAAAGATGGAATGCACACAGAGATGATGGAATGAACACAAAGATGGAATGCACACAGAGATGATGGAATGCACACAAAGATGGAATGCACACAAAGATGACGGAATGCACCCAGAGATGACAGAATGCACACAGAGATGATGGAATGCACACACGATGGAATGCACACAAAGATGATGGAATGCACACAAAGATAATGGAACGCACACAAAGATGATGGAATGCACACAGAGATGATGGAATGCACACAGAGATGATGGAATGCACACAGAGATGATGGAATGCACACAAAGATAATGGAACGCACACAAAGATGATGGAATGCAAACAGAGATAGAATGCACACAGAGATAGAATGCACACAAAATGATGGACTGCACACAAAGATGATGGAATGCACACAAAGATGATGGAATGCACACAGAGATGGAATATACACAGAGATGGAATGCACACAGAGATGATGGAATGCACACAAAATGCTGGAGTGCACACAAAGATGATGGAATGCACACACGATGGAATGCACACAAAGTTGATGGAATCCACACAAAGATGATGGAATGCACACAGAGATGGAATGCACACAGAGATGGAATGCACACAAAATGGTGGAATGCACACAAAGATGATGGAATGCACACAAAGATGGAATGAACACAGAGATGATGGAATGCACACAAAATGATGGAGTGCACACAGAGATGATGGAATGCACAGAAAGATAATGGAACGCACACAAAGATGATGGAATGCACACAAAGATGATGGAATGCACACAGAGATGATGGAATGCACACAGAGATGATGGAATGCACACAAAGATAATGGAACGCACACAAAGATGATGGAATGCACACAGAGATGATGGAATGGACACAGAGATGGAACGCACACAAAGATGATGGAATGCGCACAGAGATGATGGAATGCACACAAAATGATGGAGTGCACACAAAGATGATGGAATGCACACAAAGATGGAATGCACACAGAGATGATGGAATGCACACAAAGATGGAATGCACACAAAGATAATGGAACACAAACAAAGATGATGGAATGCACACAGAGATGATGGAATGCACACAGAGATGATGGAATGCACACAAAGATAATGGAACGCACACAAAGATAATGGAACGCACACAAAGATGATGGAATGCACACAGAGATGGAACGCACACAAAGATGATGGAATGCGCACAGAGATGATGGAATGCACACAAAATGATGGAGTGCACACAAAGATGATGGAATGCACACAAAGATAGAATGAACACAGAGATGATGGAATGCACACAAAATGATGGAGTGCACACAGAGATGATGGAATGCACACAAAGATAATGGAACGCACACAAAGATGATGGAAGGCAAACAGAGATGATGGAATGCACACAGAGATGATGGAATGCACACAAAATGATGGAGTGCACACAAAGATGATGGAATGCACACAAAGATGGAATGCACACAGAGATGATGGAATGCACACAAAGATGGAATGCACACAAAGATGATGGAATGCACACAAAGATAATGGAACGCACACAAAGATGATGGAATGCACACAGAGATGATGGAATGCACACAGAGATGATGGAATGCACACAAAGATAATGGAACGCACACAAAGATGATGGAATGCACACAGAGATGGAATGCACACAGAGATGGAATGCACACAAAATGATGGAATGCACACAAAGATGATGGAATGCACACAAAGATGGAATGAACACAGAGATGATGGAATGCACACAAAATGATGGAGTGCACACAGAGATGATGGAATGCACACAAAGATAATGGAACGCACACAAAGATGATGGAATGCACACAGAGATGATGGAATGCACACAGATATGATGGAATGCACACAGAGATGATGGAATGAACACAAAGATAATGGA
Organism: Rattus norvegicus; assembly: GCF_021556685.1. NCBI lineage: Eukaryota > Metazoa > Chordata > Mammalia > Rodentia > Muridae > Rattus > Rattus norvegicus. Next base: position 47,338,845 of record NC_141553.1, on the reverse strand, counting down.
ACGCACACAAAGATGATGGAATGCACACAGAGATGATGGAATGAACACAGAGATGGAACGCACACAAAGATGATGGTTGCACACAGAGATGATGGAATGCACACAAAATGATGGAGTGCACACAAAGATGATGGAATGCACAAAAAGATGGAATGCACACAGAGATGATGGAATGCACACAAAGATGGAATGCACACAAAGATGATGGAATGCACACAGAGATGATGGAATGCACACAGAGATGGAACGCACACAAAGATGATGGTTGCACACAGAGATGATGGAATGCACACAAAATGATGGAGTGCACACAAAGATGATGGAATGCACAAAAAGATGGAATGCACACAGAGATGATGGAATGCACACAAAGATGGAATGCACACAAAGATGATGGAATGCACACAGAGATGATGGAATGCACACAGAGATAATGGAACGCACACAAAGATGATGGAATGCACACAGAAATTGAATGCACACAGAGATGGAATGCACACAAAATGATGGAATGCACACAAAGATGATGGAATGCACACAAAGATGGAATGAACACAGAGAGGATGGAATGCACACAAAATGATGGAGTGCACACAGAGATGATGGAATGCACACAGAGATAATGGAACGCACACAAAGATGATGGAATGCACACAGAGATGATGGAATGCACACAGAGATGATGGAATGCACACAGAGATGATGGAATGCACACAAAGATAATGGACGCACACAAAGATGATGGAATGCACACAGAGATGATGGAACGCAGACAAAGATGATGGAGTGCACACAGAGATGATGGAATGCACACAAAGATAATGGAACGCACACAAAGATGATGGAACGCACACAGAGATGATGGAATGCACACAGAGATGATGGAATGTACCCAGAGATGATGGAATGCACACAAAGATGATGGAATGCACACAGAGATGATGGAATGCACACAGAGATGGAATGCACACATAGATGGAACGCACACAAAATGGTGGAATGCACACAGAGATGATGGAATGCACACAAAATGATTGAATGCACACAGAGATGATGGAATGCACACAAAGATGGAATGCACACAGAGATGATGGAATGCACACATAGATGGAATGCACACAAAGATGATGGAATGCACACAGAATGATGGAATGCACACAAAGATGATGGAATGCACACAGAGATGATGGAATGCACACAAAATGATGGAATGCACACAGAGATGATGGAATGCACACAAAGATAATGGAACGCACAAAAAGATGATGGAATGCACAGAGATGGAATGCACACAGAGATGATGGAATGCACACAGAGATGATGGAATGCACACAGAGATGGAATGCACACAAAATGATGGAATGCACACAGAGATGATGGAATGCACACAAAATGATGGAATGCACACAGAGATGATGGAATGCACACAAAGATAATGGAACGCACACAAAGATGATGGAATGCACACAAAGATGATGGAATGCACACAGAGATGATGGAATGCACACAGAGATGATGGAATGCACACAGAGATAATGGAATGCACACAAAGATGATGGAATGCACACAGAGATGATGGAATGCACACAGAGATAGAACGCACACAAAGATGATGGAATGCACACAGAGATGATGGAATGCACAAAAAAGGATGGAGTGCACCCAAAGAAGATGGAATGCACACAAAGATGGAATGCACACAGAGATGATGGAATGCACACAAAATGCTGGAGTGCACACAAAGATGATGGAATGCACACACGATGGAATGCACACAAAGTTGATGGAATCCACACAAAGATGATGGAATGCACACAGAGATGGAATGCACACAGAGATGGAATGCACACAAAATGGTGGAATGCACACAAAGATGATGGAATGCACACAAAGATGGAATGAACACAGAGATGATGGAATGCACACAAAATGATGGAGTGCACACAGAGATGATGGAATGCACAGAAAGATAATGGAATGCACACAAAGATGATGGAATGCACACAAAGATGATGGAATGCACACAGAGATGATGGAATGCACACAGAGATGATGGAATGCACACAAAGATAATGGAACGCACACAAAGATGATGGAATGCACACAGAGATGATGGAATGGACACAGAGATGGAACGCACACAAAGATGATGGAATGCGCACAGAGATGATGGAATGCACACAAAATGATGGAGTGCACACAAAGATGATGGAATGCACACAAAGATGGAATGCACACAGAGATGATGGAATGCACACAAAGATGGAATGCACACAAAGATAATGGAACACAAACAAAGATGATGGAATGCACACAGAGATGATGGAATGCACACAGAGATGATGGAATGCACACAAAGATAATGGAACGCACACAAAGATAATGGAACGCACACAAAGATGATGGAATGCACACAGAGATGGAACGCAAACAAAGATGATGGAATGCGCACAGAGATGATGGAATGCACACAAAATGATGGAGTGCACACAAAGATGATGGAATGCACACAAAGATAGAATGAACACAGAGATGATGGAATGCACACAAAATGATGGAGTGCACACAGAGATGATGGAATGCACACAAAGATAATGGAACGCACACAAAGATGATGGAAGGCAAACAGAGATGATGGAATGCACACAGAGATGATGGAATGCACACAAAATGATGGAGTGCACACAAAGATGATGGAATGCACACAAAGATGGAATGCACACAGAGATGATGGAATGCACACAAAGATGGAATGCACACAAAGATGATGGAATGCACACAAAGATAATGGAACGCACACAAAGATGATGGAATGCACACAGAGATGATGGAATGCACACAGAGATGATGGAATGCACACAAAGATAATGGAACGCACACAAAGATGATGGAATGCACACAGAGATGGAATGCACACAGAGATGGAATGCACACAAAATGATGGAATGCACACAAAGATGATGGAATGCACACAAAGATGGAATGAACACAGAGATGATGGAATGCACACAAAATGATGGAGTGCACACAGAGATGATGGAATGCACACAAAGATAATGGAACGCACACAAAGATGATGGAATGCACACAGAGATGATGGAATGCACACAGATATGATGGAATGCACACAGAGATGATGGAATGAACACAAAGATAATGGAACGCACACAAAGATGATGGAATGCACACAGAGATGATGGAATGAACACAGAGATGGAACGCACACAAAGATGATGGTTGCACACAGAGATGATGGAATGCACACAAAATGATGGAGTGCACACAAAGATGATGGAATGCACAAAAAGATGGAATGCACACAGAGATGATGGAATGCACACAAAGATGGAATGCACACAAAGATGATGGAATGCACACAGAGATGATGGAATGCACACAGAGATGGAACGCACACAAAGATGATGGTTGCACACAGAGATGATGGAATGCACACAAAATGATGGAGTGCACACAAAGATGATGGAATGCACAAAAAGATGGAATGCACACAGAGATGATGGAATGCACACAAAGATGGAATGCACACAAAGATGATGGAATGCACACAGAGATGATGGAATGCACACAGAGATAATGGAACGCACACAAAGATGATGGAATGCACACAGAAATTGAATGCACACAGAGATGGAATGCACACAAAATGATGGAATGCACACAAAGATGATGGAATGCACACAAAGATGGAATGAACACAGAGAGGATGGAATGCACACAAAATGATGGAGTGCACACAGAGATGATGGAATGCACACAGAGATAATGGAACGCACACAAAGATGATGGAATGCACACAGAGATGATGGAATGCACACAGAGATGATGGAATGCACACAGAGATGATGGAATGCACACAAAGATAATGGACGCACACAAAGATGATGGAATGCACACAGAGATGATGGAACGCAGACAAAGATGATGGAGTGCACACAGAGATGATGGAATGCACACAAAGATAATGGAACGCACACAAAGATGATGGAACGCACACAGAGATGATGGAATGCACACAGAGATGATGGAATGTACCCAGAGATGATGGAATGCACACAAAGATGATGGAATGCACACAGAGATGATGGAATGCACACAGAGATGGAATGCACACATAGATGGAACGCACACAAAATGGTGGAATGCACACAGAGATGATGGAATGCACACAAAATGATTGAATGCACACAGAGATGATGGAATGCACACAAAGATGGAATGCACACAGAGATGATGGAATGCACACATAGATGGAATGCACACAAAGATGATGGAATGCACACAGAATGATGGAATGCACACAAAGATGATGGAATGCACACAGAGATGATGGAATGCACACAAAATGATGGAATGCACACAGAGATGATGGAATGCACACAAAGATAATGGAACGCACAAAAAGATGATGGAATGCACAGAGATGGAATGCACACAGAGATGATGGAATGCACACAGAGATGATGGAATGCACACAGAGATGGAATGCACACAAAATGATGGAATGCACACAGAGATGATGGAATGCACACAAAATGATGGAATGCACACAGAGATGATGGAATGCACACAAAGATAATGGAACGCACACAAAGATGATGGAATGCACACAAAGATGATGGAATGCACACAGAGATGATGGAATGCACACAGAGATGATGGAATGCACACAGAGATAATGGAATGCACACAAAGATGATGGAATGCACACAGAGATGATGGAATGCACACAGAGATAGAACGCACACAAAGATGATGGAATGCACACAGAGATGATGGAATGCACAAAAAAGGATGGAGTGCACCCAAAGAAGATGGAATGCACACAAAGATGGAATGCACACAGAGATGATGGAATGCACACAAAGATGGAATGCACACAAAGATGATGGAATGCACACAAAGATGGAATGCACACAAAGATGATGGAATGAACACAAAGATGGAATGCACACAGAGATGATGGAATGCACACAGAGATGATGGAATGCACACAGAGATGATGGAATGCATACACGACGGAATGCACACAGAGATGATGGAATGCACACAGAGATGATGGAATGCACACACGACGGAATGCACACAGAGATGATGGAATGAATGCACACAGAGATGGAATGCACACAAAATGATGGAATGCACACAAAGATGATGGAATGCACACAAAGATGATGGAATGCACACAGATGGAAAGCACACAGAGATGGAATGCACACAGAGATGATGGAATGCACACAAAGATGATGGAATACACACAGAGATGGAATGCACACAAACATGACGGAATGCACACAGAGATGATGGAATGAACACAGAGATGGAATGCACACAAAATGATGGAGTGCACACAAAGATGATGGAATGCACACAAAGATGATGGAATGCCCACAGAGATGATGGAATGCACACAGAGATGGAATGCACAAAAAGATGGAATGTACACAAAATGATGGAGTGCACACAGAGATGATGGAATGCACACAAAATGATGGAGTGCACACAAAGATGATGGAATGCACACAAAGATGATGGAATGCACACAAAGATGATGGAACGCACACAAAGATGATGGAACGCACACAAAGATGATGGAATGCACACAGAGATGATGGAATGCACACAGAGATGATGGAATGCACACAGAGATGATGGAATGCACACAAAGATAATGGAACGCACACAAAGATGATGGAATGCACACAGAGATGATGGAATGCACACAGAGATGGAACGCACACAAAGATGATGGAATGCACACAGAGATGATGGAATGCACACAAAGATGATGGAATGCACACAGAGATGGAATGCACACAGAGATGATGGAATGCACACAAAGATAATGGAACGCACACAAAGATGATGGAATGCACACAGAGATGATGGAATGCACACGGAGATGGAACGCACACAAAGATGATGGAATGCACACAGAGATGATGGAATGCACACAAAGATGATGGAATGCACACAGAGATGGAATGCACACAGAGATGGAATGCACACAAAATGATATAATGCACACAAAGTTGATGGAATGCACACAAAGATGGAATGCACACAGAGATGATGGAATGCACACAAAATGATGGAGTGCACACAAAGATGATGGAATGCACACAAAGATGGAATGCACACAAAGATGATGGAATGCACACAAAGATGATAGAATGCACACAGAGATGGAATGCACACAGAGATGATGGCATGCACACAGAGATGATGGAATGCACACTAAGATGATGGAATGCACAAAAAGATGATGGAATGCACACAAAGATGATGGAACACACACAAAGATGATGGAATGCACACAGAGATTGAATGCACACAGAGATGGAATGCACACAAAGATGATGGAATGCACACAAAGATAATGGAACGCACACAAAGACGATGGAATGCACACAGAGATGAGGGAATGCACACAGAGATGATGGAATGCACACAAGGATGATGGAATGCACACAGAGATGATGGAATGCACACAGAGATGGAACGCACACAAAGATGATGGAATGCACACAGAGATGATGGAATGCACACAGAGATGAAATGCACACAGAGATGGAATGCACACAAAATGATGGAATGCACACAGAGATGATGGAATGCACACAAAATGATGGAATGCACACAGAGATGATGGAATGCACACAAAGATAATGGAACGCACACAAAGATGATGGAATGCACACAAAGATGATGGAATGCACACAGAGATGATGGAATGCACACAGAGATGATGGAATGCACACAGAGATAATGGAATGCACACAAAGATGATGGAATGCACACAGAGATGATGGAATGCACACAGAGATAGAACGCACACAAAGATGATGGAATGCACACAGAGATGATGGAATGCACAAAAAAGGATGGAGTGCACCCAAAGAAGATGGAATGCACACAAAGATGGAATGCACACAGAGATGATGGAATGCACACAAAGATGGAATGCACACAAAGATGATGGAATGCACACAAAGATGGAATGCACACAAAGATGATGGAATGAACACAAAGATGGAATGCACACAGAGATGATGGAATGCACACAGAGATGATGGAATGCACACAGAGATGATGGAATGCATACACGACGGAATGCACACAGAGATGATGGAATGCACACAGAGATGATGGAATGCACACACGACGGAATGCACACAGAGATGATGGAATGAATGCACACAGAGATGGAATGCACACAAAATGATGGAATGCACACAAAGATGATGGAATGCACACAAAGATGATGGAATGCACACAGATGGAAAGCACACAGAGATGGAATGCACACAGAGATGATGGAATGCACACAAAGATGATGGAATACACACAGAGATGGAATGCACACAAACATGACGGAATGCACACAGAGATGATGGAATGAACACAGAGATGGAATGCACACAAAATGATGGAGTGCACACAAAGATGATGGAATGCACACAAAGATGATGGAATGCCCACAGAGATGATGGAATGCACACAGAGATGGAATGCACAAAAAGATGGAATGTACACAAAATGATGGAGTGCACACAGAGATGATGGAATGCACACAAAATGATGGAGTGCACACAAAGATGATGGAATGCACACAAAGATGATGGAATGCACACAAAGATGATGGAACGCACACAAAGATGATGGAACGCACACAAAGATGATGGAATGCACACAGAGATGATGGAATGCACACAGAGATGATGGAATGCACACAGAGATGATGGAATGCACACAAAGATAATGGAACGCACACAAAGATGATGGAATGCACACAGAGATGATGGAATGCACACAGAGATGGAACGCACACAAAGATGATGGAATGCACACAGAGATGATGGAATGCACACAAAGATGATGGAATGCACACAGAGATGGAATGCACACAGAGATGATGGAATGCACACAAAGATAATGGAACGCACACAAAGATGATGGAATGCACACAGAGATGATGGAATGCACACGGAGATGGAACGCACACAAAGATGATGGAATGCACACAGAGATGATGGAATGCACACAAAGATGATGGAATGCACACAGAGATGGAATGCACACAGAGATGGAATGCACACAAAATGATATAATGCACACAAAGTTGATGGAATGCACACAAAGATGGAATGCACACAGAGATGATGGAATGCACACAAAATGATGGAGTGCACACAAAGATGATGGAATGCACACAAAGATGGAATGCACACAAAGATGATGGAATGCACACAAAGATGATAGAATGCACACAGAGATGGAATGCACACAGAGATGATGGCATGCACACAGAGATGATGGAATGCACACTAAGATGATGGAATGCACAAAAAGATGATGGAATGCACACAAAGATGATGGAACACACACAAAGATGATGGAATGCACACAGAGATTGAATGCACACAGAGATGGAATGCACACAAAGATGATGGAATGCACACAAAGATAATGGAACGCACACAAAGACGATGGAATGCACACAGAGATGAGGGAATGCACACAGAGATGATGGAATGCACACAAGGATGATGGAATGCACACAGAGATGATGGAATGCACACAGAGATGGAACGCACACAAAGATGATGGAATGCACACAGAGATGATGGAATGCACACAGAGATGAAATGCACACAGAGATGGAATGCACACAAAATGATGGACTGCACACAAAGATGATGGAATACACACAAAGATGATGGAATGCACACAGAGATGGAATGCACACAGAGATGGAATGCACACAGAGATGATGGAATGCACACAAAATGATGGAGTGCACACAAAGATGATGGAATGCACACAAAGATGGAATGCACACAGAGATGATGGAATGCACACAAAGATGGAATGCACACAAAGATGATGGAATGCACCCAAAGATAATGGAACGCACACAAAGACGATGGAATGCACACAGAGATGACGGAATGCACACAGAGATGATGGAATGCACACAAAGATGATGGAATGCACACAGAGATGATGGAATGCACACTGAGATGGTACGCACACAAAGATGATGGAATGCACACAGAGATGATGGAATGCACACAGAGATAGAATGCACACAGAGATTGAATGCACACAAAATGATGGACTGCAAACAAAGATGATGGAATGCACACAAAGATGATGGAATGCACACAGAGATGGAATGTACACAGAGATGGAATGCACACAGGGATGATGGAATGCACACAAAATGATGGAGTGCACACAAAGATGATGGAATGCACACAAAGATGGAATGCACACAGAGATGATGGAATGCACACAAAGATGGAATGCACACAAAGATGATGGAATGCACACAAAGATGATGGAATGCACACAAAGATGATGGAATGCACACAGACATGGAATGCACACAGAAATGGAATGCACACAGAGATGATAGAATGCACACAAAATGATGGAGTGCACACAAAGATGATGGAATGCACACAGAGATGAATGCACACAGAGATGGAATGCACACAGAGATGATGGAATGCACACAAAATGATGGAGTGCACAAAAAGATCATGGAATGCACACACGATGGAATGCACACAAAGATGATGGAGTGCACACAAAGATGATGAAATGCACACAGAATTGGAATGCACACAGAGATGATGGAATGCACACAAAGATGGAATGCACACAAAGATTGCGGAATGCACACAGAGATGACGGAATGCACACAGAGATGATGGAATGCACACACGATGGAATGCACACAAAGATGATGGAATGCACACATTTGTTGGAATGAATGCACACAGAGACGGAATGCACACAAAATGATGGAATGCACACAAAGAAGATGGAATGCACACAAAGATGATGGAAAGCACACAGATGTGGAATGCACACAGAGATGATGGAATGCACACAAAAATGATGGAATGCACACAGAGATGGAATGCACACAAAGATGATGGAATGCACACAAAGATGATGGAATGCACACAGAGATGGAATGCACACAGAGATGATGGCATGCAAACAAAGATAATGGAAAGCACACAAAGATGATGGAATGCACACAGAGATGATGGAATGCACACAGAGATGATGGAATGCACACAGAGATGATGGAATGCACACAAAGATAATGGAACGCACACAAAGATGATGGAATGCACACAGAGATGATGGAATGCACACAGAGATGGAACGCACACAAAGATGATGGAATGCACACAGAGATGATGGAATGCACACAAAGATGATGGAATGCACACAGAGATGGAATGCACACAGAGATGGAATGCACACAAAATGATGTAATGCACACAAAGTTGATGGAATGCACACAAAGATGGAATGCACACAGAGATGATGGAATGCACACAAAATGATGGAGTGCACACAAAGATGATGGAATGCACACAAAGATGGAATGCACACAAAGATGATGGAATGCACACAAAGATGATAGAATGCACACAGAGATGGAATGCACACAGAGATGATGGCATGCACACAGAGATGATGGAATGCACACAAAGATGATGGAATGCACACAGACATGGAATGCACACAGAGATGGAATGCACACAGAGATGATAGAATGCACACAAAATGATGGAGTGAACACAATGATGATGGAATGCACACACGATGGAATGCACACAAAGATGATGGAGTGCACACAAAGATGATGAAATGCACACAGAATTGGAATGCACACAGAGATGATGGAATGCACACAAAGATGGAATGCACACAGAGATTGCGGAATGCACACAGAGATGACGGAATGCACACAGATATGATGGAATGCACACACGATGGAATGCACACAAAGATGATGGAATGCACACATTTGTTGGAATGAATGCACACAGAGACGGAATGCACACAAAATGATGGAATGCACACAAAGATGATGGAATGCACACAAAGATGATGGAATGCACACAGAGATGGAAAGCACACAGATGTGGAATGCACACAGAGATGATGGAATGCACACAAAAATGATGGAATGCACACAGAGATGGAATGAACACAAAGATGATGGAATGCACACAAAGATGATGGAATGCACACAGAGATGGAATGCACACAGAGATAATGGCATGCAAACAAAGATGATGGAACGCACACAAAGATGATGGAACACACACAAAGATGATGGAATGCACACAGAGATGGAATGCACACAGAGATGGAATGCACACAAAGATGATGGAATGCACACAAAGATAATGGAACACACACCAAGATGATGGAATGCACACAGAGATGACGGAATGCACACAGAGATGATGGAATGCACACAAAATGATGGAATGCACACAGAGATGATGGAATGCACACAGAGATGGAACGCACACAAAGATGATGGAATGCACACAGAGATGATGGAATGCACACAAAGATGATGGAATGCACACAGAGATGAAATGCACACAGAGATGGAATGCACACAAAATGATGTAATGCACACAAAGATGATGGAATGCACACAAAGATGGAATGCACACAGAGAAGATGGAATGCACACAAAATGATGGAGTGCACACAAAGATGATGGAATGCACACAAAGATGGAATGCACACAAAGATGATTGAATGCACACAAAGATGATGGAATGCACACAGAGATGATGGAATGCACACTGAGATGGTACACACACAAAGATGATGGAATGCACACAGAGATGATGGAATGCACACAGAGATAGAATGCACACAGAGATTGAATGCACACAAAATGATGGACTGCACACAAAGATGATGGAATGCACACAAAGATGATGGAATGCACACAGAGATGGAACGCACACAAAGATGATGGAATGCACACAAAGATGGAATGCACACAGAGATGATGGAATGCACACAGAGATGTAATGCACACAAAGATGATGGAATGCACACAAAGATGATGGAATGCACACAAAGATGATGGAATGCACACAGACATGGAATGCACACAGAGATGGAATGCACACAGAGATGATAGAATGCACACAAAATGATGGAGTGCACACAAAGATGATGGAATGCACACAGAGATGAATGCACACAGAGAAGGAATGCACACAGAGATGATGGAATGCACACAAAATGATGGAGTGAACACAAAGATGATGGAATGCACACACGATGGAATGCACACAAAGATGATGGAGTGCACACAAAGATGATGAAATGCACACAGAATTGGAATGCACACAGAGATGATGGAATGCACACAAAGATGGAATGCACACAGAGATTGCGGAATGCACACAGAGATGACGGAATGCACACAGAGATGATGGAATGCACACACGATGGAATGCACACAAAGATGATGGAATGCACACATTTGTTGGAATGAATGCACACAGAGACGGAATGCACACAAAATGATGGAATGCACACAAAGATGATGGAATGCACACAAAGATGATGGAATGCACACAGAGATGGAAAGCACACAGATGTGGAATGCACACAGAGATGATGGAATGCACACAAAAATGGTGGAATGCACACAGAGATGGAATGCACACAGAGAAGGAATGCACACAAAGATGATGGAATGCACACAAAGATAATGGAACACACACCAAGATGATGGAATGCACACAGAGATGACGGAATGCACACAGAGATGATGGAATGCACACAAAATGATGGAATGCACACAGAGATGATGGAATGCACACAGAGATGGAACGCACACAAAGATGATGGAACGCACACAAAGATGATGGAATGCACGCAGAGATGATGGAATGCACACAAAGATGATGGAATGCACACAGAGATGAAATGCACACAGAGATGGAATGCACACAAAATGATGTAATGCACACAAAGATGATGGAATGCACACAAAGATGGAATGCACACAGAGATGATGGAATGCACACAAAATGATGGAGTGCACACAAAGATGATGGAATGCACACAAAGATGGAATGCACACAAAGATGATTGAATGCACACAAAGATGATGGAATGCACACAGAGATGAAATGCACACAGAGATGATGGCATGCACACAGAGATGATGGAATGCACACAAAGATGATGGAATGCACACAAAGATGATGGAATGCACACAAAGATGATGGAAAGCACACAAAGATGATGGAACACACACAAAGATGATGGAATGCACACAGAGATGGAATGCACACAGAGATGGAATGCACACAAAGATGATGGAATGCACACAAATATAATGGAACGCACACAAAGATGATGGAATGCACACAGAGATGACGGAATGCACACAGACATGATGGAATGCACACAAAGATGATGCAATGCACACAGAGATGATGGAATGCACACAGAGATGGAACGCACACAAAGATGATGGAATGCACAGAGAGATGATGGAATGCACACAGAGATGGAATGCACACAGAGATGGAATGCACACAAAATGATGGACTGCACACAAAGATGATGGAATGCACACAAAGATGATGGAATGCACACAGAGATAATGGAACACACACAGAGATGATGGAATGCACACAGATATGACGGAATGCACACAGAGATGATGGAATGCACACAGAGATGATGGAATGCACACAGAGATGATGGAATGCACACAGAGATGATGGAATGCACACAAAGATGATGGAATGCACACAGAGATGATGGAATGCACACAAACATGATGGAATGCACACAGAGATGGAATGCACACAGAGATGGAATGCACACAAAATGATGGAATGCACACAAAAATGATGGAATGCACACAAAGATGGAATGCACACAGGGATGTGGAATGCACACAAAATGATGGAGTGCACACAGAGATGATGGAATGCACACAAAGATAATGGAACGCACACAAAGATGATGGAATGCACACAAAGATGATGGAATGCACACAGAGATGGAAAGCACACAGAGATGGAATGCACACAGAGATGATGGAATGCACACAAAGATTTTGGAATGCACACAAAGATGATGGAATGCACACAAAGATGATGGAATGCACACAGAGATGGAATGCACACAGAGATGATGGCATGCACACAAAGATGATGGAACGCACACAAAGATGATGGAACACACACAAAGAGGATGGAATGCACACAGAGATGGAATGCACACAGAGATGGAATGCACACAAAGATGATGGAATGCACACAAAGATAATGGAACACACACAAAGATGATGGAATGCACACAGAGATGACGGAATGCACACAGAGATGATGGAATGCACACAAAGATGATGGAATGCACACAGAGATGATGGAATGCACACAGAGATGGAACGCACACAAAGATGATGGAATGCAAACAGAGATGATGGAATGCACACAGAGATGATGGAATGCACACAGAGATGGAATGCACACAGAGATGGAATGCACACAAAATGATGTAATGCACACAAAGATGATGGTATGCACACAAAGATGGAATGCACACAGGGATGTGGAATGCACACAAAATGATGGAGTGCACACAAAGATGATGGAATGCACACAAAGATGGAATGCACACAAAGATGATGGAATGCACACAAAGATGATGGAATGCACACAGAGATGGAATGCACACTGAGATGATGGCATGCACACAGATATGATGGAATGCACACAAAGATGATGGAATGCACACAAAGATGGAATGAACACAGAGATGATGGAATGCACACAAAATGATGGAGTGCACACAGAGATGATGGAATGCACACACAGATAATGGAACGCACACAAATATGATGGAATGCACACAGAGATGATGGAATGCACACAGAGATGATGGAATGCACACAGAGATGATGGAATGCACACAAAGATGATGGAATGCACACAGAGATGGAATGCACACAGAGATGGAATGCACACAAAATGATGGAATGCACAAAAAGATGGAATGCACACAAAGATGGAATGCACACAGAGATGATGGAATGCACACAAAATGATGGAGTGCACACAAAGATGATGGAATGCACACAAAGATGGAATGCACACAAAGATGATGGAATGCACACAGAGATGATGGCATGCACACAGAGATGATGGAATGCACACAAAGATGATGGAATGCACACAAAGATGATGGAACGTACACAAAGATGATGGAACGCACACAAAGATGATGGAACACACACAAAGATGATGGAATGCACACAGAGATGGAACGCACACAAAGATGATGGAATGCACACAGAGATGATGGAATGCACACAGAGATGGAATGCACACAAAACGATGGAACGCACACAAAGATGATGGAATGCACACAGAGATGGAACGCACACAAAGATGATGGAATGCACACAGAGATGATGGAATGCACACAGAGATGGAATGCACACAAAACGATGGAACGCACACAAAGATGATGGAATGCACACAAAGATGATGGAATGCACACAAAGATGGAATGCACACAGCGATATGGAATGCACACAAAATGATGGAGTGCACACAAAGATGATGGAATGCACACAAAGATGGAATGCACACAAAGATGATGGAATGCACACAAAGATGATGGAATGCACACAGAGATGGAATGCACACAGAGATGATGGAATGCACACAAAGATGATGGAATGCACACAAAGATGGAATGAACACAGAGATGATGGAATGCACACCAAATGATGGAGTGCACACAGAGATGATGGAATGCACACAAAGATAATGGAACGCACACAAAGATGATGGAATGCACACAGAGATGATGGAATGCACACAGAGATGATGGAATGTACACAGAGATGATGGAATGCACACAAAGATGATGGAATGCACACAGAGATGGAATGCACACAGAGATGGAATGCACACAAAATGATGGAATGCACACAAAGATGGAATGCACACAAAGATGGAATGCACACAGAGATGATGGAATGCACACAAAATGATGGAGTGCACACAAAGATGATGGAATGCACACAAAGATGGAATGCACACAAAGATGATGGAATGCACACAGAGATGATGGCATGCACACAGAGATGATGGAATGCACACAAAGATGATGGAATGCACACAAAGATGATGGAATGCAAACAAAGATGATGGAACGCTCACAAAGATGATTGAACACACACAAACATGATGGAATGCACACAGAGATGGAATGCACACAGAGATGGAATGCACACAAAGATGATGGAATACACACAAAGATAATGGAACTCACACAAAGATGATGGAATGCACACAGAGATGATGGAATGCACACAGAGATGATGGAATGCACACAAAGATGATGGAATGCACACAGAGATGATGGAATGCACACAGAGATGGAACGCACACAAAGATGATGGAATGCACACAGAGATGATGGAATGCACACAGAGATGGAATGCATACAAAACGATGGAACGCACACAAAGATGATGGAATGCACACAAAGATGATGGAATGCACACAGAGTTGGAATGCACACAGAGATGTAATGCACACAGAGATGATGGAATGCACACAGAGATGGAATGCACACAGAGATGGAATGCACACAAAATGATGGAGTGCACACAAAGATGATGGAATGCACACAAAGATGGAATGCACACAGAGATGATGGAATGCACACAAAGATGGAATGCAC
This sequence comes from Rattus norvegicus, assembly GCF_021556685.1. Lineage (NCBI taxonomy): Eukaryota > Metazoa > Chordata > Mammalia > Rodentia > Muridae > Rattus > Rattus norvegicus. Next base: position 47,322,258 of record NC_141553.1, on the reverse strand, counting down.
ACAAAGATGATGGAATGCACACAAAGATGGAATGCACACAAAGATGATGGAATGAACACAAAGATGGAATGCACACAGAGATGATGGAATGCACACAAAGATGACGGAATGCACACAGAGATGACGGAATGCACACAAGGATGATGGAATGCACACACGATGGAATGCACACAAAGATGATGGAATGCACACAGAGATGAGGGAATGCACACAAAATGATGGAGTGCACACAAAGATGATGGAATGCACACACGATGGAATGCACACAAAGATGATGGAATGCACACAGAGATGATGGAATGCACACAAAGATGATGGAATGCACACAGAGATGGAATGCACACAAAATGATGGCATGCACACAAAGATGATGGAGTGCACACAAAGATGATGAAATGCACACAGAATTGGAATGCACACAGAGATGATGGAATGCACACAAAGATGGAATGCACACAAAGATGACGGAATGCACACAGAGATGGAATGCACACAGAGATGATGGAATACACACACGACGGAATGCACACAGAGATGATGGAATGCACACAGAGATGATGGAATGCACACACGACGGAATGCACACAAAGATGACGGAATGCACACAGAGATGATGGAATGCACACAAAGATGATGGAATGCACACAAAGATGGAATGCACACAAAGATGATGGAATGAACACAAAGATGGAATGCACACAGAGATGATGGAATGCACACAGAGATGATGGAATGAACACAAAGATAATGGAACGCACACAAAGATGATGGAATGCACACAGAGATGATGGAATGCACACAGAGATGGAAAGCACACAGAGATGGAATGCACACAGAGATGATGGAATGGACACAAAGATGTTGGAATGCACACAAAGATGATGGAATGCACACAAAGATGATGGAATGCACACAGAGATGGAATGCACACAGAGATGATGGCATGCACACAAAGATGATGGAACGCACACAAAGATGATGGAACACACACAAAGAGGATGGAATGCACACAGAGATGGAATGCACACAGAGATGGAATGCACACAAAGATGATGGAATGCACACAAAGATAATGGAACACACACAAAGATGATGGAATGCACACAGAGATGACGGAATGCACACAGAGATGATGGAATGCACACAAAGATGATGGAATGCACACAGAGATGATGGAATGCACACAGAGATGGAACGCACACAAAGATGATGGAATGCACACAGACATGATGGAATGCACACAAAGATGATGGAATGCACACAGAGATGGAATGCACACAGAGATGGAATGCACACAAAATGATGTAATGCACACAAAGATGATGGAATGCACACAAAGATGGAATGCACACAGGGATGTGGAATGCACACAAAATGATGGAGTGCACACAAAGATGATGGAATGCACACAAAGATGGAATGCACACAAAGATGATGGAATGCACACAAAGATGATGGAATGCACACAGAGATGGAATGCACACTGAGATGATGGCATGCACACAGATATGATGGAATGCACACAAAGATGATGGAATGCACACAAAGATGGAATGAACACAGAGATGATGGAATGCACACAAAATGATGGAGTGCACACAGAGATGATGGAATGCACACACAGATAATGGAACGCACACAAAGATGATGGAATGCACACAGAGATGATGGAATGCACACAGAGATGATGGAATGCACACAGAGATGATGGAATGCACACAAAGATGATGGAATGCACACAGAGATGGAATGCACACAGAGATGGAATGCACACAAAATGATGGAATGCACAAAAAGATGGAATGCACACAAAGATGGAATGCACACAGAGATGATGGAATGCACACAAAATGATGGAGTGCACACAAAGATGATGGAATGCACACAAAGATGGAATGCACACAATGATGATGGAATGCACACAGAGATGATGGCATGCACACAGAGATGATGGAATGCACAAAGATGATGGAATGCACACAAAGATGATGGAATGCACACAAAGATGATGGAACGCACACAAAGATGATGGAACACACACAAAGATGATGGAATGCACACAGAGATGGAATGCACACAGAGATGGAATGCACACAAAGATGATGGAATACACACAAAGATAATGGAACGCACACAAAGATGATGGAATGCACACAGAGATGACGGAATGCACACAGAGATGATGGAATGCACACAAAAATGATGGAATGCACACAGAGATGATGGAATGCACACAGAGATGGAACGCACACAAAGATGATGGAATGCACACAGAGATGATGGAATGCACACAGAGATGGAATGCACACAAAACGATGGAACGCACACAAAGATGATGGAATGCACACAAAGTTGATGGAATGCACACAAAGATGATGGAATGCACACAAAGATAGAATGCACACAGAGATGTGGAATGCACACAAAATGATGGAGTGCACACAAAGATGATGGAATGCACACAAAGATGGAATGCACACAAAGATGATGGAATGCACACAAAGATGATGGAATGCACACAGAGATGGAATGCACACAGAGATGATGGCATGCACACAGAGATGATGGCATGCACACAGAGATGATGGAATGCACACAAAAATGATGGAATGCACACAAAGATGGAATGAACACAGAGATGATGGAATGCACACAAAATGATGGAGTGCACACAGAGATGATGGAATGCACACAAAGATAAAGGAACGCACACAAAGATGATGAAATGCACACAGAGATGATGAAATGCACACAGAGATGATGGAATGTACACAGAGATGATGGAATGCACACAAAGATGATGGAATGCACACAGAGATGGAATGCACACAGAGATGGAATGCACACAAAATGATGGAATGCACACAAAGATGGAATGCACACAAAGATGGAATGCACACAGAGATGATGGAATGCACACAAAATGATGGAGTGCACACAAAGATGATGGAATGCACACAAAGATGGAATGCACACAAAGATGATGGAATGCTAACAGAGATGATGGCATGCACAAAGAGATGATGGAATGCACACAGAGATGATGGAATGCACACAAAGATGATGGAATGCACACAAAGATGATGGAACGCTCACAAAGATGATGGAAACACACAAACATGATGGAATGCACACAGAGATAAAATCCACACAGAGATGGAATGCACACAAAGATGATGGAATACACACAAAGATAATGGAACTCACACAAAGATGATGGAATGCACACAGAGATGATGGAATGCACACAGAGATGATGGAATGCACACAAAGATGGAATGCACACAAAGATGGAATGCACACAGAGATGATGGAATGCACACAAAATGATGGAGTGCACACAAAGATGATGGAATGCACACAAAGATGGAATGCACACAAAGATGATGGAATGCACACAGAGATGATGGCATGCACACAGAGATGATGGAATCACACAAAGATGATGGAGTGCACACAAAGATGATGGAATGCACACAAAGATGATGGAACGCTCACCAAGATGATGGAACACACACAAACATGATGGAATGCACACAGAGATGGAATGCACACAGAGATGGAATGCACACAAAGATGATGGAATACACACAAAGATAATGGAACTCACACAAAGATGATGGAATGCACACAGAGATGATGGAATGCACACAGAGATGATGGAATGCACACAAAGATGATGGAATGCACACACAGATGATGGAATGCACACAGAGATGGAACGCACACAAAGATGATGGAATGCACACAGAGATGATGGAATGCACACAGAGATGGAATGCACACAAAACGATGGAACGCACACAAAGATGATGGAATGCACACAAAGATGATGGAATGCACACAGAGTTGGAATGCACACAGAGATGTAATGCACACAGAGATGATGGAATGCACACAGAGATGGAATGCACACAGAGATGGAATACACACAAAATGATGGAGTGCACACAAAGATGATGGAATGCACACAAAGATGGAATGCACACAGAGATGATGGAATGCACACAAAGATGGAATGCACACAAAGATGATGGAATGCACACAAAGATGGAATGCACACAAAGATGATGGAATGAACACAAAGATGGAATGCACACAGAGATGATGGAATGCACACAAAGATGACGGAATGCACACAGAGATGACGGAATGCACACAAGGATGATGGAATGCACACACGATGGAATGCACACAAAGATGATGGAATGCACACAGAGATGATGGAATGCACACAAAATGATGGAGTGCACACAAAGATGATGGAATGCACACACGATGGAATGCACACAAAGATGATGGAATGCACACAGAGATGATGGAATGCACACAAAGATGATGGAATGCACACAGAGATGGAATGCACACAAAATGATGGAATGCACACAAAGATGATGGAGTGCACACAAAGATGATGAAATGCACACAGAATTGGAATGCACACAGAGATGATGGAATGCACACAAAGATGGAATGCACACAAAGATGACGGAATGCACACAGAGATGACGGAATGCACACAGAGATGATGGAATGCACACACGACGGAATGCACACAGAGATGATGGAATGCACACAGAGATGATGGAATGCACACACGACGGAATGCACACAAAGATGACGGAATGCACACAGAGATGATGGAATGCACACAAAGATGATGGAATGCACACAAAGATGGAATGCACACAAAGATGATGGAATGAACACAAAGATGGAATGCACACAGAGATGATGGAATGCACACAGAGATGATGGAATGAACACAAAGATAATGGAACGCACACAAAGATGATGGAATGCACACAGAGATGATGGAATGCACACAGAGATGGAAAGCACACAGAGATGGAATGCACACAGAGATGATGGAATGCACACAAAGATGTTGGAATGCACACAAAGATGATGGAATGCACACAAAGATGATGGAATGCACACAGAGATGGAATGCACACAGAGATGATGGCATGCACACAAAGATGATGGAACGCACACAAAGATGATGGAACACACACAAAGAGGATGGAATGCACACAGAGATGGAAAGCACACAGAGATGGAATGCACACAAAGATGATGGAATGCACACAAAGATAATGGAACACACACAAAGATGATGGAATGCACACAGAGATGACGGAATGCACACAGAGATGATGGAATGCACACAAAGATGATGGAATGCACACAGAGATGATGGAATGCACACAGAGATGGAACGCACACAAAGATGATGGAATGCACACAGAGATGATGGAATGCACACAAAGATGATGGAATGCACACAGAGATGGAATGCACACAGAGATGGAATGCACACAAAATGATGTAATGCACACAAAGATGATGGAATGCACACAAAGATGGAATGCACACAGGGATGTGGAATGCACACAAAATGATGGAGTGCACACAAAGATGATGGAATGCACACAAAGATGGAATTCACACAAAGATGATGGAATGCACACAAAGATGATGGAATGCACACAGAGATGGAATGCACACTGAGATGATGGCATGCACACAGATATGATGGAATGCACACAAAGATGATGGAATGCACACAAAGATGGAATGAACACAGAGATGATGGAATGCACACAAAATGATGGAGTGCACACAGAGATGATGGAATGCACACACAGATAATGGAACGCACACAAAGATGATGGAATGCACACAGAGATGATGGAATGCACACAGAGATGATGGAATGCACACAGAGATGATGGAATGCACACAAAGATGATGGAATGCACACAGAGATGGAATGCACACAGAGATGGAATGCACACAAAATGATGGAATGCACAAAAAGATGGAATGCACACAAAGATGGAATGCACACAGAGATGATGGAATGCACACAAAATGATGGAGTGCACACAAAGATGATGGAATGCACACAAAGATGGAATGCACACAAAGATGATGGAATGCACACAGAGATGATGGCATGCACACAGAGATGATGGAATGCACACAAAGATGATGGAATGCACACAAAGATGATGGAATGCACACAAAGATGATGGAACGCACACAAAGATGATGGAACACACACAAAGATGATGGAATGCACACAGAGATGAAATGCACACAGAGATGGAATGCACACAAAGATGATGGAATACACACAAAGATAATGGAACGCACACAAAGATGATGGAATGCACACAGAGATGACGGAATGCACACAGAGATGATGGAATGCACACAAAAATGATGGAATGCACACAGAGATGATGGAATGCACACAGAGATGGAACGCACACAACGATGATGGAATGCACAAAGAGATGATGGAATGCACACAGAGATGGAATGCACACAAAACGATGGAACGCACACAAAGATGATGGAATGCACACAAAGATGATGGAATGCACACAAAGATGATGGAATGCACACAAAGATGGAATGCACACAGAGATGTGGAATGCACACAAAATGATGGAGTGCACACAAAGATGATGGAATGCACACAAAGATGGAATGCACACAAAGATGATGGAATGCACACAAAGATGATGTAATGCACACAGAGATGGAATGCACACAGAGATGATGGCATGCACACAGAGATGATGGAATGCACACAAAAATGATGGAATGCACACAAAGATGGAATGAACACTGAGATGATGGAATGCACACAAAATGATGGAGTGCACACAGAGATGATGGAATGCACACAAAGATAATGGAACGCACACAAAGACGATGGAATGCACACAGAGATGATGGAATGCACACAGAGATGATGGAATGTACACAGAGATGATGGAATGCACACAAAGATGATGGAATGCACACAGAGATGGAATGCACACAGAGATGGAATGCACACAAAATGATGGAATGCACACAAAGATGGAATGCACACAAAGATGGAATGCACACAGAGATGATGGAATGCACACAAAATGATGGAGTGCACACAAAGATGATGGAATGCACACAAAGATGGAATGCACACAAAGATGATGGAATGCTAACAGAGATGATGGCATGCACAAAGAGATGATGGAATGCACACAGATGATGGAATGCACACAAAGATGATGGAATGCACACAAAGATGATGGAACGCTCACAAAGATGATGGAACACACACAAACATGATGGAATGCACACAGAGATGGAATGCACACAGAGATGGAATGCACACAAAGATGATGGAATACACACAAAGATAATGGAACTCACACAAAGATGATGGAATGCACACAGAGATGATGGAATGCACACAGAGATGATGGAATGCACACAAAGATGATGGAATGCACACAGAGATGATGGAATGCACACAGAGATGGAACGCACACAAAGATGATGGAATGCACACAGAGATGATGGAATGCACACAGAGATGGAATGCACACAAAACGATGGAACGCACACAAAGATGATGGAATGCACACAAAGATGATGGAATGCACACAGAGTTGGAATGCACACAGAGATGTAATGCACACAGAGATGATGGAATGCACACAGAGATGGAATGCACACAGTGATGGAATGCACACAAAATGATGGAGTGCACACAAAGATGATGGAATGCACACAAAGATGGAATGCACACAGAGATAATGGAATGCACACAAAGATGATGGAATGCACACAAAGATGATGGAATGCACACAAAGATGGAATGCACACAAAGATGATGGAATGAACACAAAGATGGAATGCACACAGAGATGATGGAATGCACACAAAGATGACGGAATGCACACAGAAATGACGGAATGCACACAAGGATGATGGAATGCACACACGATGGAATGCACACAAACATGATGGAATGTACACAGAGATGATGGAATGCACACAAAATGATGGAGTGCACACAAAGATGATGGAATGCACACACGATGGAATGCACACAAAGATGATGGAATGCACACAGAGATGATGGAATGCACACAAAGATGATGGAATGCACACAGAGATGGAATGCACACAAAATGATGGAATGCACACAAAGATGATGGAGTGCACACAAAGATGATGAAATGCACACAGAATTGGAATGCACACAGAGATGATGGAATGCACACAAAGATGGAATGCACACAAAGATGACGGAATGCACACAGAGATGACGGAATGCACACAGAGATGAAGGAATGCACACAGAGATGATGGAATGCACACACGATGGAATGCACACAAAGATGATGGAATGCACACAGAGATGATGGAATCAATGCACACAGAGATGGAATGCACACAAAATGATGGAATGCACACAAAAATGGAATGAACACAGAGATGATGGAAGGCACACAAAACGATGGAATGCACACAGAGATGGAATGCACACAGAGATGATGGAATGCACACAGAGATGATGGAATGCACACACGACGGAATGCACACAGAGATGATGGAATGCACATAGAGATGGAAAGCACACAGAGATGGAATGCACACAGAGATGATGGAATGCACACAAAACGATGGAATGCACACAGAGATGTAATGCACACAGAGATGATGGAATGCACACAGAGATGATGGAATGCACACACGACGGAATGCACACAGAGATGATGGAATGCACACAGAGATAATGGAATGCACACACGACGGAATGCACACAAAGATGATGGAATGCACACAGAGATGATGGAATGCACACAAAGATGATGGAATGCACACAGAGATGGAATGCACACAGAGATGATGGAATGCACACAGAGATGATGGAATGCACACACGACGGAATGCACACAAAGATGATGGAATGCACACAGAGATGATGGAATGCACACAAAGATGATGGAATGCACACAGAGATGGAATGCACACAAAATGATGGAATGCACACAAAGATAATGTAATGCACACAAATATGGAATGCACACAAAGATGATGGAATGCACACAAAGATGATGGAATGCACACAGAGATGGAATGCACACAAAGATGATGGAATGCACACAAAGATGATGGAATGCACACAGAGATGATGGAATGCACACAGAGATGATGGAATGCACACAGAGAAGATGGTATGCACACAAAGATAATGGAACGCACACAAAGATAATGGAATGCACACAAAAATGGAATGAACACAGAGATGATGGAAGGCACACAAAACGATGGAATGCACACAGAGATGGAATGCACACAGAGATGATGGAATGCACACAGAGATGATGGAATGCACACACGACGGAATGCACACAGAGATGATGGAATGCACACAGAGATGATGGAATGCACACACGACGGAATGCACACAAAGATGATGGAATGCACACAGAGATGATGGAATGCACACAGAGATGATGGAATGCACACAAAGATGATGGAATGCACACAGAGATGGAATGCACACAAAATGATGGAATGCACACAAAGATAATGTAATGCACACAAATATGGAATGCACACAAAGATGATGGAATGCACACAAAGATGATGGAATGCACACAGAGATGGAATGCACACAAAGAGGATGGAATGCACACAAAACGATGGAATGCACACAGAGATGGAATGCACACAGAGATGATGGAATGCACACAGAGATGATGGAATGCACACACGACGGAATGCACACAGAGATGATGGAATGCACACAGAGATGATGGAATGCACACACAACGGAATGCACACAAAGATGATGGAATGCACACAGAGATGATGGAATGCATACAGAGATGATGGAATGCACACAAAGATGATGGAATGCACACAGAGATGGAATGCACACAAAATGATGGAATGCACACAAAGATAATGTAATGCACACAAATATGGAATGCACACAAAGATGATGGAATGCACACAAAGATGATGGAATGCACACAGAGATGGAATGCACACAAAGATGATGGAATGCACACAAAACGATGGAATGCACACAGAGATGGAATGCACACAGAGATGATGGAATGCACACAGAGATGATGGAATGCACACAGAGATGATGGAATGCACACAAAGATGATGGAATGCACACAGAGATGGAATGCACACAAAAGGATGGAGTGCACACAAAGATGATGGAATGTACACAAGATGGAATGCACACAAAGATGATGGAATGCACACAAAGATGATGGAATGCACACTGAGATGATAGAATGCACACAAAGATGATGGAATGCACACAGAGATGGAATGCACACAAAACGATGGAGTGCACACAAAGATGATGGAATGTACACAAAGATGCAATGCACACAAAGATGATGGAATGCACACAAAGATGATGGAATGCACACAGAGATGATGGAGTGCACACAAAATGATGGAATGCACACAGAGATAATGGAATGCACACAAAGATGATGGAATGCACACAAAGATGATGGAATGCACACAGAGATGATGGAATGCACACAAAGATGATGGAATGCACACAGAGTTGATGGAATGCACACAGAGATGGAATGCACACAGAGATGGAATGCACACAGAGATGATGGAATGCACACAAAGATGATGGAATGCACACAGAGATGGAATGCACACAAAAGGATGGAGTGCACACAAAGATGATGGAATGCACACAAAGATGGAATGCACACAAAGATGATGGAATGCACACAAAGATGATGGAATGCACACAGAGATGATGGAGTGCACACAAAGATGATGGAGTGCACACAGAGATGATGGAATGCACACCAAGATGATGGAATGCACACAAAGATGATGGAATGCACACAAAGATGATGGAATGCACACAGAGATGATGGAATGCACACAGAGATGGAATGCACACAAAATGATGGAGTGCACACAAAGATGATGGAATGCACACAAAGATGGAATGCACACAGAGATGGGATGCACACAGAGATGGAGTGCACACAGATATGATGGAATGCACACAGAGATGATGGAATGCACACAGAGATGATGGAATGCACACAGAGATGGAATGCACACAGAGATGGAATGCACACAGAGATGATGGAATGCACACAGAGATGGAATGCACACAGAGATGATGGAATGCACAGAAAGATGGAATGCACACAAAGGCGCCACAGTGCTGTCCTTTGACCTCTGCACGCAAGCTGTGGTGCTCATACCCATATGCACACAACACGCACAAACCAAGTGTGGAGAATAGTTGAGGACAGACCCTGGTACCAATCTCTGGCCTCCACACATCCAACCACATTAGATACACTCATGGTCCACGCACGAAAGGTATTCAATACCTGCCTACAGGGGCTCCTGAGGTGGTGGTGTAGCTGGGGCTGAGAACGGTGCCTGGCTGATGAGGAACAGTCAGTGCACACTAGCTGTCATTACGGTCCCCAGTCGAATGTGCTCTCCAGGTCTTGCCACTCCTGCTGTGATACGCTATCAAGGAGGACTTGCGTCGAAGTTTCCTTGCCCATCTTGTCCTTAGGTGCCCTCGTGTCCATCCCCTTTCCCAGCATTCCTGTGTCTGCCCTCTATAGCTTGACAGCCCCCTACCCCAAAGTTGCTCTCCCCGGGCACAAGGGAGACAAATTCCTGTCCTGCTCTCCCCTAATTGCTGTTTCCCCCACTGTGTCCTGTGATGTGCCCTGTGTTTAGTCACCCACTCCTCCTCATTCTCCACCTCATTCCCCCTTCCCACTGCACCTTAACAACTTTGCTCCTGGGTCCCTCCCTGCTCATCAGTCTCCTGGATCTGCATCTCTGAGCTCTTTCCATGCAGGAACACCCACCTTGGGGTCTCATCCTGACCATCTTGTGAACATCCCATACACATCATATTGGCAGGTCTTTTTTCCACATCTGCTCCTCTTCCCGGGATCTCTCCAGTCCTCACAGTGACTTTTTCTGACCTCAGACAACCAACAGGCCACCAAGGGCCACCAGGGCTTGTCGATATGACCTTCCCACCTGTAGTTTGAACATTATCACAGGAGACAATCTTCTGGGCTGTTTGTCATCCTCCAGTTAGTAGCCACAGTGCCTGTATCCAGTGTCCGTTTTCCCTCTGAACCTCTGCTTTTTTGGTCCCTGTGCATGAAGTCTGCTCCCCCTGGTCTACCTGACTCACTCTTCCCGGACTCTGTATACAGACAAGAGGTCCCTCCCTGTGGGAAGTCTCTCTGACCCTTGCCTGGGTTAGCAGCCCACTCTCATATCTCTGGCTGTCAGTGTTAGCTCTTCTCCCTTCCTCAATGCCTGGAAGTCTTGAGATAAAGGCCTTTCCTTTCATTCCTGCTTTTTTACCTACCTCTGCACACACACACACATCTTCTTTCTTTTTCTGTAAACAAGTTCTCCCAAGTTAAATTTGCATAGCTAACTTTGTTCCAGTCTGTCCTGGCAAGCTATCAATGGTTTCAAATACTTGGAACATCAAGAGCCGGGTGTCTGCTGTAGCGTTCTCTGCACCACATCAGTTTGGGCCAACCGAGGCACTAGGCGGTTGTTATTCACAAGGATGACCAACTGCACTTGATTCGTCCAATCATCCCCATGGTTTACTTTGCACCCTGGCATGTTCACTTTTCACCTCGAGTAACAGCTTGGAGCTTGGAGATAACGCCTCTCCTTGATTGTGGCCACCACTCTCCTTTGATGAATTCAGGATAGTCCCCTGAAGCGGAAACTTAAGGGTCCTTTGGAAAGTCAGTTGTGTTGGATGGTGTTTTGCTTGGGCAAACACATGAAGGAGTGTTTTCCTGAAGCAGACACAGGTGAAAGGATGTTTTGCTAAAGCAGACACATTAAGGAACATTTTGCTGAAGCAGACACAGGTAAAAGGCTAAGGCAGACTCACGAAGGAACTTTCAATGAAGCAGACACAGGAGAGAAGATGTTTCGCTAAGGTAATCACGTAAAAGGACACGCGATAAGATTCTTTGCTAACGACACACATGTGATGGTCTGCCTTACACTGTGTAGTTGAGCCCCATTTGTCAGAGAGAAATGCCCCAAAAACGTCTGGTGGTGTGCTGTGGCTTCTTGTTGCTTCAGCAGATTCCGTCAATTGGCAGAGACAGACTCATGTGCTGAGGCAAGACCCGTGGAGGACATAGATGTTTGGAGGGAGCATACCTAGGGCTCAATGGGCAGTGACCGTGACAGTTAGCTTGCTTGCATAGCTAATTCTCCTTGGTCCTGAGTCTTTGTTTCATGAGAGAGGCACAGCTGAGAACTTCTGGCATTCCTCCTTGTCCCTCCTGCTGACTCGTGCCAATTCAGCTGAGGCCTGGCTGTCCCTGCTGTCCTGTCACTACTGCTGATTCATGTTTCCTATCCCAACTCTACCAAACTGGACTGCTGGTGTATCTGGAAGCATTTTCGAGTGGATCGAGCTGCCGTTGACAACACGAATAGGATTTGCTCCAAAGAACCATTTCTAAACAGGCCCATTCCCCCCCATATCCTTTCTTTCCCACTACCTCTGGTGGGTGGTGTACTAGAAGAGAGGTTAAAGCATTTAAAAACCATCATTAAAAGTAGGCTTTGAAAAAGTTAAAGCTACAGTCACCAACCAAGAGCACTTGCCAATGTGTCCAGAGTGGGAGAAAAGCAAGTCACACTGACCAAAAATATCGCTCAACCTAGAATCAGCTGATGAAAGAAGCTGGGCGCTGGTATTCCAAAGAAGCAGATTTTACTGAGCATTTGTTCCTGGGATGTGGGAGTTACTCCTTTGGGCCATTGATTCCCAAAGGGTAATTTGCTTTCCACTTACATATACAAGATGATATTGGTGGGACTCAGCCCTTTGGTTTTTCCTGGGGTTATGTTAGTATATTTCGCAGAAATATATCGGTATGGGGTTGAAGAGAAAGCTCATTTAATAAAATGTTATTTACACAGCATGAAGACATCAATTTGCTCCTCAGAACCCACACAAAAAAGGCTAATGGTAGGGAATGTTTGCCATCCTAGTTTTGTGGAGACAGAGATGGGTAGATTGCTGGGGACAGGTTGTCCATCCACCCTAGAGTACTTGGCATTCCCTAGGTCAATAAGCAATCCTACCTCAAAAACCGGTGGCTCCTGAGGAATGCCTGAGGTTGGCCTCTGGCCTCTGCACACACATACATGCACGCACACACACACACACACACACACACACACACAGGGCACCTGCACACACAAATCTATTAGTATTCAAGCAATAAGAAGGCAGTTCTTCAGGACAACGAGAGCTGTGATAATAGATGTGAGCTGAAGTAGGAAAGAGCCATGGGATGGATAAGAAGCCATGTCCACATGTTGTACTTGAGGTCACTGGCTTGGCTAAAAGTGGGAGGCAAGAAGAAGATGGTCTCCAAATCACTGACTGACCAGCTCCAAAGATGTCCAGAGTGAACAGCCAGGAGCCTAGTTGTAAGACACACCTGAAAGTTGAAAGAGGTGAAGGAGGGGCACATTGAAATCTTGAAGAAAGCAGCAGTCAGAAGAGGAACAGGCACTGAGAGAGACCAAGAAGCATAAAGGAGCAACTCCACAGGGAAGGTTTGGAGGAAGAAGGCCGCTGTGCTGAGGAGCTCGAGTCCCCAGAAGGGAAGTGTTGTGTACCAGATTCCTCCTGATTGGAAAAGCCAGGTAGACCTGGGTATAATGGTGACCCACCTACCCTCCCAGCCTCTCGGTCCTTCCATGCTGTTCTGAGCACAGCTTGCTCCACTTTCCAAACCCAAGCCAACAGCTCACATCGCCAGGACCACGAGAACTCAGAGGGAAGGAAGGCTCACCCATGGAAAGCCTCTCAGGGCGCCAGACTCTTTGAGGGAGCAGGCAACCTCCAAACTTTTCCCAGAGCAGCAAGACCCGATACTGGAGTGCAGAGGCAAGAGAAGAGCTAGGAGGTGGGACAGAAGCCCCAGAGGTGACATGGGGGAGAGCTCTCCTGCGGGAGTGCTGGGGGTTCCTGGTTAAGGGTGGAGTAAATAAAACCCCCCCCCCCCCCGCCTCCCTACCTACCCTCTGGTGAGCTAGCCTGTTTCTACAGACCTCCACTGTATAGTGACTATAGTGGTCTCTGAGAGAGAGGGGGGGGGAGAGGAGGGGAGGGGAGGGGAGGGGAGGGGAGGGGAGGGGAGAGGAGAGGAGAGGAGAGGAGAGGAGAGGAGAGGAGAGGAGAGGAGAGGAGAGAAGTGGCAACATTGGCTGTGTTGCCTGTCTGCTACCCCGGTGTTTAGGAATCGATAAGAACCTGTGGCAGGAAGATCCAGACTTTGGAGAAATGCTGGGAGAGTGGGATGACCATGCTTGCCACGTGGGACACCATGTTGCTGCTCCCTACAGCCAAGCACCTGAAAACACCAGGAGAGTTAATACACAGGTGACAACCTCAGGGAACCAGCAGAGCAAAGGGTGCAGGGGGAGGGGGGTTCAGACTCACCCTCAAGTAAGCCAGGTGTCTCCAAAAACCGCCAACGGCTCCTACCTTCAGTGTGTGAAACAGCCGTGTGTGTGAGCATGCACATAAGGAAGGCGGAGGCTAACCTCCATCTGCTATTTCAATGAGGCGCGTGTGTTTATGGATCCAGCATAACACCAAGGATCCGGCAGATTTGTTTAGGGTAGGGTATGGGAAATTTGGGAGAACAAAATATTTGTCTCTGGGTTTTTCTATTAATGTCAAGCAATATCTTTAAGACTTATTTTAACTTTTTGTTTTGGATTGCGTGTGTGTGAGTGTGCATACACGTGCCACACGTGTACAGGTGCTGGATTCCCTGGGGTTATAACCTGCAGTTCTAATGTGCAGGAACCCACCACAGAGTCAAGGACTTGACTCAAGATACAACTCAAGGGAGGAAGGTAGGGGCTAACGTTAACACATCAGCCCCTCTTGCTTCAGGACGGATAATGTCTGGAACATTGTTGCCGGGGGAGGGGGGGCTGCTATTCACAAGCCTTCGCTTCAGTAAACAAGTTTGCTGGCCCCAGTGGCACGGAATTCGTGATCACATGTAGGCAAATGTAACATAGGCAGGAAATATGTCAGGATGTAAGCTTGGCCCCATTGAATGACGGAGGGGAAATACCATAGCCTTGTGGGTTCACCTTTATGAGCACCTGGCTGACTAACTCAGTGCCACCCTCTGGG
Organism: Rattus norvegicus; assembly: GCF_021556685.1. Taxonomy (NCBI): domain Eukaryota; kingdom Metazoa; phylum Chordata; class Mammalia; order Rodentia; family Muridae; genus Rattus; species Rattus norvegicus. The sequence goes on along the minus strand of NC_141553.1, from coordinate 47,306,198 downwards.
AATCCCAGTGGACCTGGCCACTGTCATCTTCCTGGCCACTATTAAATGAAGCTTGCTTTATCTGGACAATCATGGATTTGGTCTTTCTCCTCGAAATTGTCAGGTTTACGTGATGTGAGTTCTGTTCAGTACCACATGTCAAACCCAGGTTCTCAGGCATGCTGGGAGCTGTGGTTTGAACATGAGATGTCCCCTATAGGCTCATGTCTTTTAACACTTGGTCCTCAGCTAGTAGCACTGTTTGTGAAGGTTATGGAGCCCTAAAGATGTGGAGCCTCCCTGGAGGAAACATGTCACTGGGGTAGGTTTCATAGCCTGGCCCCACTTCCTTTTTCTCTCTCTTGGGGACTGCTAGCGTAATAGAAAACACCAGTTTCATGCTCCCTGTTCCAAGCCTTCCCCACCAAGATGGGCTGCACCCCACCCCACAAATCATAAACCAAAAGAAATCCTTTCTATCTTAAAATGTACTTTGTCTGGAGATTTTTGTCATAGCAACAGAAATGAAGTTAATGCAGAAATTGGTACTATGCAGCAGGGTCCTTGCTGTGGTGTGTCTGGCTTTTAAACAGTGATGAGGCTGCTGAAGCGGCCTTCAAATTGGACTACACACATGTTGCATCATGAGATGGCTATGAGCTTTCTGGGATCAAGGGAGGAATGTTGTGACTTCATTAGGAGATATCTACTATAGGCTCGTGTGTTTGAACACTTGATCTCCCGCTGTGGCACTGTTTGGGAAGGTAGGTATGGAATCAGGGAGATGGCACCTTGCTAGAGGAAGCACGAGACTGAAGGCAAGCTTTGAACAGATACTCCGTCCCTGAGTCCCATCACCAGCCCAACCAAGACAGCTTTTAATGGGCATCCTTTGAGTCATGGGTACTTCTGGGCATGGCTGTTCACGTTTGTAATCCCAGCATTTGGTGAGGGAGCTGAGGCAGGAGGACTGCTACAAGTTCAAGCCCACCCCAGGCTACAGTGTGAAACTCTTGTCTTAAAAGACCACCACCAACAAAAAGTCAATGGTACTTTATCTTTCCCAGGTCATACACATTTGTGAGTAACTCAGCTATTAAAGCTTGATGCTCTTCTGAGAAAGAATTCACACATAAGCAGATCTTAAGATGGACAGGAAGTCTACAGAATCTGTTAAAGATGCCTGGTATCAAATATTCACATGTATTAGATACTCTTCTATCCCTTCTTTCTCCTTTTCCTCCCTTCCTCCCTGCACCCTGCCATTTCCTTCCTTCCTTCTTTCCTGTATGGCTGGCTTACTTTTGAGGACATGTACCTGGGGCTGCAAACCAACCAAATAAATAAATTAAAAAATGGTCTTAAAATACCATCATATACATAATGGTAAATCAACATGGTTTGGTTGGGTAGCCATCCTTTGCATATAATATACATTCTCTCAACAGATACATATGCCATGAATAGATCTGGAAGTAGGGGAGGCCACAGTTCCCTTTCCCCTACCCTGGACTGGGCAGGAATCCACCCAAGTGCTCAGAGGCACCCAGAGGCCACAGAAAACCACGTGCCCCATTTTACAGAGCCTCCTCTTCTCTACAGTGCCATCAGGGTGCCAGTCTGAGTTAACAAGTAAATGGCCTCCCCCTGTGTGTGTCACACCACACGGTATCCCCAACAACCCCTTACAGGATCTGCATTCCATCCTGTCAGCTGCTAACTGTCCAGGGCTACCTGTCCTGATGTGATCTGAGAGTTCTGGGAAAGTAGCCCACCCCTTGCTGGTGCCCAGATTTGTTTCCATGAGTGATCTTGCACATTTCCACTGAAAGGAAAAAGGGACCCTGAAGTGGAGATCTGAGTTCTTTGAACTTAATCTCATTTGAGTTCCAGCTCCACAGTCTTTAGACTGGAGACCATTACCAACCTCAACAGAATCATTTTGAGGAGTAAGGAAGGCATGTTTATTAAATTCACACACACACACACACACACACACACACACACCCCACACACATACACACCAGACACATACACACCACACAAACACACAGCACAAACATACCACACACACACCACCACACACATATATACACATACACATACACTAACTCCCCCACACATATACATACCACACACACACACACCATACCACACACACACACACACCATACCACACACACATACACACACTACACATACACACGCACTCACACCACACATATACACACACTACACATACACACGCACTCACACCACACACACCACACATATACACACACTACACATACACACACACCACACATATACACACACTACACATACACACACACTCACACCACACGCACATACATACCACACACCACACCACACACACACATCATAATATACACACACCACACACACATCACACCACACACACATCATACCACACACACAACACACACACACACACACACACACACACACACACACACACAGATACTCTGGGTGACCTGAAGGGAAGAAGAGAAGCCCACATCTGCATTCAGAACACTGGGACAGCGGGTAGTTGTTTGAGGAAGCTAAGTGAGCCCTTAGCCAAGTCCTTTGCACAAAGCTTAGTGCCAGGTTCTTCCTTGCTATGATCAACATGGCTTTTTTTTATAGGCTAAGAAATAGCCTCACTAAGAATACTGCTTTTCCTTAGAAAACAAAAGCCTCTCCCAGGTATCATGGTACATGCCTGTAATCCTAGCACTCAGAGAGGCAAGAGGAACAGCAGTTCAAGGACTGCTTGGGCAATTTAGCAAGACTCTGTCTCAAAATTAAAAATGAATGGGGGGCGGGGGGCTATGGATATTGCTCAGGACTAGTCCTTGCCTCGTACGTGTGAGACTCTGGATTTAATTGCCTATATAGGGAAAGGGGTGGGGAAGGAGGGAGGGAGGAAGAGAGGGGGGAGGGAGGGAGGGTCAGAGGAGGAACTACTGGATTGAGTGGGTAGTATGGACGCTTCTAGAAGGTAGAGCTGGATGACTTAGGAGAGGGCTGTCAACAGGAAACTATTGTAGATCTTTCTAGGGAAAACTGGGGCATGAGCCTTTCACGGTATTTTTGTAATGCTAATCACTATTTAAACTTTAAAATTCAAGATCATTCTGTAAACAAAGTTGGGGTGGGGGGGAGCCCCAGTCCAAACTGGGTCTGACAGCAGACGAGTGCAGTCTCTGGCCTCAGTCCAGACACCAGGGGCTGCAGTAGGGGCTGTGGGAATCAGAGGTGCTCTCTGGCATCGACACAGACCTAGAGAAGACTCCAGAACATCACCAGAGCTTCCAAAGGACCTGTGTACTTCATGCAGTGTTCTCGTCGGAAAGGTTGGTAAGAGCTTTCAGAGGGTTGGAAGGGCCTGGACTTTTGAGTCACTGAGGCCTCCTGGAGCATCCTTGGGTGTAGTGTAGAGACCAGGATTGAGATTTTCCATCAGACGCTTCAGAGTTTCTTACAGCCTGGGGATATTCCTGATGTGGTAGTCTCAGGGAGCCAGGGACTTCTTGTCAGGGGTTAAACTGTGTCTCCTCAAAATGCAGATGTTGAAGTCTATGCTCCTACCTACAATGTCTTAGACTTAGGAGATGGGGTCATTAAAGGAGAGCTTATGTTAAAATAAGGGGTCCTAATTCAATAAAACTGGTTCCCCATAAGAAGGTGGAGAGCCAAGTGGAGTGTCCACACAGCTTAGGTCTTGTGAACACACGGTGATAAGGTTCCAGCCATCAGCCAAGAGCGACCTCCAGGGTCCCAGTGCTTTGACCTGAGACTGTGCCTACTAAACTAAGTGTCTGCTGCTTAGCCACCCCACCCTAGCAGATACCCACCATCAGAACACGGAGAGACACACATGAGAGACACAGCCTTGTGTCACACGCACAGAGGTGTGGTGCTAGTGGAACAGTGTTACTTCTAATCAACCCCTTGATGTCCTTGCTAGTGAGCTCCACACAGTGGCCTGGAGTCAACACTGTCACCACCATGGAGTTTTCCCAGATCTCAAGAGATCTGGGGACCACCCGTGTGGGAGGACCACGTTTGTATTTAAAAAAGTGACACGCAGGTAAAAAGGTAACGGGAATCCAGTAGAAAGAGCAGAACCCTTACCTCATGATGGTTGGATACAGCTCGGCCGTGTAAAGATAGATAAAGGCAAACACTGAGCCTACTGCAACTTTGACGAACAAAGCTACCGCTCCCTTCGCTTCCTTCGCAGTGTCGGAATCCTGAGGGCGGTTGTGCACGGGGAGAACAATAAATCATCAAAATCGCTTAAGACTTCCTTATTCCAGCAGCACGTTTGAGAACAGAGTTTTAAATGTCCTCTCTGCATTTATTTTGTAAACTCTACTCATGGGTTGCAAAAGCTTTCTGCCTTTGTGGGATTTAGGGGGGAAGGTTTGAATGTGTCCTCCCCAAACCCCGGAAGGACTGAGAGCCTGTCGGGGAAGATTTGGGGCTGAGTGACACTCCCCTGAGCAGGCTGAAAGGAACCCTCAAAACAAAACATGCATTTGGCGAGAGCAAGCCAGGTTTTATAGACTGTCTCCAAACCCAATCCTGTAAAAAAGTGTCTACCGTTTCTGTTTGGTGATTGGCACATCTCTGAAAACCTGTCAGTGTCCCCAACCCATTGTCTGTGTCCCACTCTGCTGGTGGCTCGTGAGGAACTTCCACCGCCTGCCATCTCCGCCCTCCGCTCATCTGGGAGGTAGGTGTCAAGCGGCCCACTGTGTTAGACCACTTGACGCTCTTTCATCGGACCTGGATTATGGTTCCCAGCATCCGAGTGGCAGCCTACAGCCATCTGCGACTCCAGTGCCTGGGGACCAGACACCCTCTTCTAGGCTCCCAGCACACCAGGCACACACGAGGTGCACAGAAATACCCACAGGCGGGGGCTGGGGATTTAGCTCAGTGGTAGAGCGCTTACCTAGGAAGCACAAGGCCCTGGGTTCGGTCCCCAGCTCCGAAAAAAAGAACCCCCCCCAAAAAAAAAGAAATACCCACAGGCAAAAACATCTTTACAGATAAAATACAGCAATAACAAAATAATAACAAAACTACAGCGGCAGCCCTGGGAGCCTCTAACTCTAGCTCGACAGCCAGGACAGCCAGCACGTCACATGGCTTGCTCTGGGCATCTAGCACCTGATGTTAGGTCCGAAGGTTTTGGGGGTGCCTCTTAGAACTGCTGGCCTCACTGTTAGCACGTGCAGTCTTTGCTGGGTGAACCGGCGTCCTGATTTGTCCCTGCTTTTCCAGTGATAGAGACTGAGCAGTTGGCTTCTACATGCCAGTGAGTACCAAACCACTGAGCTACTTGTCCCGCCCCAGTCGGTGTGAAAAAAACAGTAACAGTAGTCGTAGTCTTAGTCGTAGTAATAATAATAATAATAATAATAATAATAATAATAATAATAATTTTCACCATGTTGACATTATCTTTGAGGGAAGAATTTTATTTAAGGGAATATATTTCAAGCTGTGAGTTACTGCTCTACCTTCTAGAAGCTTCCAGCACCCACTCTCCTTTCTTCTCTCCTACTAAAAAGTACAGAGTTCTTGTGATTCTGCCACCTTTTAAAAGGCGTGGATAAACTTTTCTCCCGCTGGCGGAGACTTCCCTGTACTCCGTGGTTTTATTCACACTGACTGTGTACCAATCACTTAAAAATTGGCGTAATGTAAAACATTTGGTTCACCAGCCCTGATAATTAGGTAGCACTGCCATTAAAGGGTGTCACCCGTAACATAAATGAACTTTCAAGCAATATGCAAAAGTTAACCTGTTTTGCCCTAACGTTGGTGCACTATCATTTAATAAAGGTAATGGTTAAAGAAAAGGATATCCTGGGATATAGTTAGCATAACCACTGTTTCCAAATTAGGATTAAAATGCAGGCTCAGGTAGCATTCGGGTGGGGTGCTTTCTAGATACCATAATTATGTGTGCTGTGGTTCACCAGAAAACCGCAATGGAAACGCTGCTTCTGTGGTGTGAAGGAACACTTCTCATAAAGGAGCTACATTTTAACAAACAAGGTTCTCGGCCAGCCCCTGTAACCAGGCAAGATCTCAAGCAGAGGAACAGAGACACCAATCCAGCCACAAAAAATCTTTGACCTACAGTTTGTCCTGCCTGCAGGGTGTTCTGGGACCAGAGCTTGGCAGAACCATCAACAAAGAGACCAGAGAGACTTCAACCAGCAAGTGATGGAATCAGATGCACAGTCCCACAGCCCAGCGTTAGGCTGAGCTTGGGACGCCCTGCAGAGGAGAGGGAGGAAGGGCCAGAGGAACCAGAGGGCTCCAGGACACCGTTGTGAGAGCACCCCATGACCAGGAGACATCGAGGAGCCTGTAGGGGTCTGACTTGGGTTCTCTGCATATATGGCTGAGTACCTCGGTGTGCTTCGGAGGATCCTTGTGGTGGGAGTGGGGGCTATCTGTCCCTGACTCTTTCACCTACTTGTGGGACCCTCTTCCTCCCACTGGGTTGCCGCATCCGGCCTTGAAGTGATGGTATGTGCCTGGTCTTACTGTAGCTTATCAGGCAGAGTTTGGTTGATGTCCCTGGGAGGTCTGTTCTTTTCTAAGGGAGGTCGTGGATCTGGAGGAGAGGGATGGTAGGAGAGAGAGACTGGTGGGAGAGAAGGGAGGGGAACTGCAATCAGGATGTAATATGTGAGAGAAGAAAGTTTTAAAAAGAAGTTTTTTTAATTAAAAAAAAAAAAAAACAAGGTTCCTGGAGCTGGAGAGATGGCTTTTGCACAGGACTCAATTTCACTATCAGATGACTCACAACTGCCTACGATTTTGACTTCGGGGGGGATCCAATGTCTCCAGCTCCCACAGGTACCATGTACATGCCTACACATAGGCAAATACATACACATACATGTAATCTTTAAAATAATAGAATATAAATTTTTAGATTCAAGTTTCTCAGAAGGTTAATGTATACTATATTCGATGTACACTATATATTACACTGACCGACCGTGGGAAAGGCAGAAATTATCTGAATATTTGATTTGTCATATTTTTTATTATTCAAATGTCCTCATGACTCCTCTCTTCAGGTTTAGCCTATACCTTGAGGCTGGATCCCACAGCCCAAACAGAGCCACACACCCCCATCCCTGCGTCTCTCTCTGGACGGAGTTAATTTTAGCCTTACAGCTTACGGCTGACAGCTCAGTCCATGACACTTGCTCCCCCGTGCTCTCCGTCACAATACTATGCTGAGCTAAGCCACGTGATGTGAAGCCCTGTTACCCCTCTATGCTACCCCTGCACAGAGGTTCTAAACGTCAGGTTTTTCTTTATTCAGGAGGTTAGTCCAGAGGTTTCTAGAAGGGTGTTGGTGTGGCTCCGTGAAGCGCTCTGAAGAGTGCTGTTCTCTGAGGAGGCTCACCCCTCCCTCCCAGGCCACCCCTCTCACGGCCACTGTCTCCCTCCCTCCCTGCCCCTCTCACTCTTACAGTGGATGATGGTCCTCTCCTTCCCTTTAAGGTCCCTTCATGTTTAGAACTCCACATTATGCTGCGCAGTCTAATGCCTCAGCTCCCACCCTGAGGCCCGATTACGGCACCGAGGATCCGTTCTCATAAACCTCAGAGCTGAATGGAGTCGTGTGTCAGCTCCCTCACACAGCTGCGTGACATCCTCCAGTTTTCTTCACACTCACTGTGCGTCACCCCTGAGAGATGCATCCCCCTAGACCCTTCCTCCCTCCCTCTAATTCTCACTTCACACAAACATGTAGTCACTCTCCTCCCCTGTCTGATCATTACTATTATTATTATCACCATCATCATCATCATCATCATCATCATCATCATTATTGTTACTAATGTCATTGATTTACTTGTCTTGGTTACATGCCACACAGTCCTGGTTGGATCAGTCCGTGCTCAGTGAGTAATTTCCATGCGGGGGCTGGAGGTGACGTGGCTCAGTGGTTAGTGTTTCCTTGGCACGCAGGAAGCCCCTGAGGTTCAGTCTCACGCAGCAGCTGAACTGAGCCTGAGGGTGTAACCCTGTAACCCCGATGCTTACGGGGCAGTAGGGGCAGGAGGACAGGAAGTTCAAGGTAACCCTTGACTGTGTAATGACTTTGAGACCAAGTGGGGCTACGTGAAATCCTGGTTCAAAGAAACGAAGTTCCAGAACCACGGGCAGATGTGATCAACTTCCCTCACAGGAAAGTGTTGCCTTTCTAAAATATAACATGTACCATCTTTAGCAGGGAGGAGGAGGAGGAGGAGGAGGAGGAGGGGGGAGGAGGAGGAGGAGGGGGAGGAGGAGGGGGGAGGAGGAGGAGGAGGGGGAGGAGGAGGAGCAGGAGGAGGAGGGGGAGGAGGAGGAGCAGGAGGAGGAGGAGCAGGAGGAGGAGCAGGAGGAGGAGGAAGAGGAGGAGGGGGAGGAGGAGGGGGGAGGAGGAGGGGGGAGGAGGAACAAGAACAAGGGGGGAGGAGGAGGAAGAAGAAGAGAGGAGAAGGAGGAGGAGGAGGAAAAGGAGGAGGAAGAGGAAGAGGAGGAAGAGGAGGAGGAGGAGGGGGAGGAGTAAGGAGAGGAGGAGGGGGAGGAGGGGAGGAAGAGGAGGGAGAAAAGGGGGAAGAAAGAGGAAGAAGAGGGAGGAAGAGGAAGAGGACACCTTTAAATATTATCTATAAACTCTGAATTGGTCTTCATACTGAAAGACACTAAAAGTCTTTCCACGAACCCGCCACAGCCATTCCACAAAGAAAACACACCAACTCACCGAGGGTATCACCACGTAAACCACGCAGATGAAGGAGGACATTAAGAGGAAGGTGAGCATAGTCTTCCTCCTTCCCACCCTCTGCATCCAGATGCACAGGAAGACATAGGCGGGGATCTCCACAGCACCTGTCATTGGCCCAGAGAGCCTGCTATGAGACTGCTGCCCAGACACGCCGACAACCCCCGCGCAGCGGCTCACCTCCCAGGAGGGGCCAGCAAGCCGGCTCCATGCTTCCCCCGCACCTGCGGGGGCGGGCGGGGAGGACTAGCTGAGCCTCGGTGAGATTCGCTGTACTTTAACTCACTGGAATGACCCGGGGTTTTCTCTGAGGCCTCTCGTCTGGCAGAATCCACCGGAACCGTTACAGGGTCCTGGGAGTGGAGCTTACTAGGACCCAGCAGGGTGCATCAGGATGCATAGAGGTCTGGCCTCTTGGGTGAATGAATCAAGGGCAGAATACAGGGTTTCTTGTGCTTGGCCATAGTTTATGTAAGAGCCCCACTACCACCACCAAGCCAACCGCATTTCACCACCCCGATTTCTGCCACCCGTCTCTAATCATAATAGTAGCGTGACGCCAAGTTTCACGTAGTTATGAGTACCAGACAAAGCAGACCCCCATAGACAGACCCACTTCGACAACCCCCTCCTTCTAAAAGGACATCAGCATTACAGCCAATCACGAGAAAGGCCAAGACACCTCCTCTATATCTTATATATTTGGTTGTGAGCCTAGCCTTTAACGGCTGAGCCATCTCTCCAGCCCACCTCCTCTATATCTTAAACACGGCTATCCCCCACTTCAAAACTATTATTTTGCAGCATAATAGACTTCTAAAGGTAAGAAGCGGGATTTAACTGTTTTGATAAAAATAAAGTAGGAAGTTTCAAACTAAAGTCGTAACTTCAAAATTATGCAAGAACAAGATCTGGCTGAGGGTAATATAAAACGCAACAGTGCACACAGGAACAACAACCTCAGACCAGACAGAGGAATACAAACTCCCACCATCTACCTGCATCTCCTCAGCCTGCCCGCTCGGCTCAAAGTTGGTCATCCTGGGAGGTACAATCTGCTTGATCTAAAGTCATTCTAACTTTTATTTAAACAAACAGAACAATGTTCATAACAGCTACAGTAGGGGCTGGAGAGGTGGCTCAGCGGTTCAGAGCACTGACTGCTCTTCCAAAGGTCCTGAGTTCAAATCCCAGCAACCACATGGTGGCTCACAACCACCTGTAATGGGATCTGATGCCCCCCCCCTTCGGGTGTGTCTGAAGAGATCGACAGTGTCCTTACAGACATAAATGAATGCATTTTTAAAAGGAATGAATAAGAATTGCATGTAACAAAGTTAGTTCTACATATTAAGGACATCTGGTGTGTTGTTATTTTTACACATTGTTACACCTTAAGGCACGTTATATCAAAAGGAAATCATTTCACCCAGAACAGTGTGTCACGAAAGGTCCCATTCATGCCATGGGACATTTATGTGCAAACACAGAGAGAGAGAGAGCTGAGTATGAACAAGGAACACCCACTGGGAGTTAACTATGGGTTAGGAATTGAGGAAGGGAGGAAGCAAGGAAAATGGGGAGGAAGGAGGAGGGGGGAGAGGAGGAGGGGGAAGAGGTGGAGGAGAAGTAGGCAGCCCTTGTAACTCTTGTCCTTTTTGCAGACAAACATGACACACGTCCTATTATAGCACTAAGGTCACAGTCACCAATGCTGTCCCCAGCTTTCACAGATATTCAAACATGGCAGACACTTGACCTCAAGGGCCCTAGGCAAACACGTATTTGCGCTTACCCACTAGGAGGTAGTATAGGTGTTCGTGTTCTTTTCTCCGAACAGCTTCCATGGCAAACACGTAGTATCCCAAATTTACCGTGAACCAATCCAACCAAACGATGAGGGTCATTTTTGCGATATCCGGGTTACGAAACAGATCTCCTAGGCTGGGCTTCCCAGCACCCTTGTGGCTTTTATCATGGGACCTAGTCACATCTAGTGACAAGAGTTCTATCAGGTCACAGGAGCTGGACTTATTCCACACAGCCATGGCGTCCACTACGCCTTGTGCTTCCTTGTATCTTCCTTCTGAGAGAAGCCAAAAGGGAGTCTCTGGAAGCATCCAACAGCACAGAATGAAGGGGGCGGTCACCGTCCACAGGATGATCTGGTAAAGCCACCACGTTTTCACCAAATAGCTTACCAAAGCCACCAACATTGTTCCAATAGCAAAAAAGGTGTTCAGATGCATGGATGCCCACGTGCGGGACTCCCTGCCGATGAATTCCATCACGTAGACAAAGACCACCACAAAATAGCCACTTGAGGTCTGCAAGACAAAGGCAGGGAGTCTCCCAATGATGGTGCAGCTACAAATGAGGGCTCTGAGCTCCCTGCAAATGCATTTCAGTAAGAAATAACCTTTCGCCTTTAAGCAGATCCTTTTTATCTTCCTCTACCCTCCCTACCTGGGTTGCAAACTTCACAGACTATTTATGATAAAAGAATTAGATGGCACTTGGCTTAATTTATAATAAAGTTCCATTATAGGAGAATATTCTTGGTTTCTTCTGAAAGCACATGTCTTTGTATCTAAATGACATCACTACATCTGACTTGTCTGTTAGCGTCAGGGCTCTATGGAGATTAATGGGAGAAAAGGTAGACTCTGTTAAAACCTTATTTTAACAGGCAACAACAAAAATAAACAGATTGGATTTGATCAACCATTCTGTGCTTTAAAATTCTAGCAATAGAGTATAAAGACCACCTTTAGAATTAGAGCAAATGTGTATGAATCCCATTTTTGGGGGGCAGAGGATTATACAGAGAACTCCTAAAGCAAAACAAAACAGAAAGAAAATCCAACTCGGTTCAGAACTGAACAAATCATTTAAGTAGGCACTATACAAAAGTTATCAACATCACTGTTACGTAGGTACAGATCAGATCTGTGGTGACATTCCACCTCACATCTATTAAGGTAGGGCTAGGCGCTGGAGAGACAGCCCAGGAGTTGGGAGCACTATAATCTCTTTCAGAGGCCTGGGGTTTGACTACCTGAGTCTACATGGCAGGACCCACACTCCAGAATCCCGTCTGTTAACTCCAGTTTGATGGGCTCTAGTGCCCTCTTCTGGCCTCTGTGGGTATTGCACTCATGTGGTACACAGACTTACATAGGCAAGACACCATAGACATAAAATAAAAACATTTTTCAAAGACATCTGCTAAAAGAAAAAAAAATAACAGAAAGCAAATGTTGGGAGTTGTAGAAAATTGGAGTGCTTGTGTGCCATCAGTAGGAATGTAAAATGGCATGGCCTCTGTAGGAAGCACTATGACAAGTCCTCAAAAAATTAAAATATTTCAAGATTTGGCAATTCTGCCTCTGACCTACAGAGTGAGTTCTAGGACAGCCAGGGCTACACAGAGAAATCCTGTCTCTAAAAACAAAGAGCAAGCAAGCAAGCAAACAACAACAACAAGAAAAACAAAGGTGGATTAACTGTTCACAACGTGAAATAAGAGAATTGCAAACGATTAAGTTATACTGTAGCTAGTCCTGAACATACAAAGTGCCCTGCTTATGAGGGGCTAGAGAGAAGAGGAAGGACGAATGATCACTTAATGGCCAAAGAGTTTTGGTTTCAGAAATAACAATCTTTGTGAGATACAACTTACCTCAATAGAAATTGGGTAATTTTTTTTATTTTGAAAATAATGTTGTTTTGCTATTATTGTTATAGCCCAGGCTAGCCTCCAACTTCCAATCTTCCTGTCCAGTGCTAAGTGTGTGTGTGTGTGTGTGTGTGTGTGTGTGTGTGTATACTTCACTATCACCACTGACTAAAATGTGCCTAACTTTAATTTAGCAAAAACTCAGATTATAAAAACAGTATGTCCAGTTGGAATAAACAAAAATCAAATCAAATGATAGGTTCTAGGTAGTTATGGTGTCACATGCCTTTCATCCTAGCCTTGGGGGTTGGGGGGTAGAGAGAGGCAGATCTCTGTGGGTTCAAGGCCAGCTAGGGCTGCATAGAAAGACTCCGTATCAAAAATTAAATAAAACCGTAACAAATTATCACTTGAGGAGTGGTTATAGAGATTAGTTTTTCTTATGGCAAAAATAGTAAACTTAATGGGTTTGTGAGCATACTGGCTGGTTTGTGTCAGTCTGACATAAGCCAGAGTCATCAGAGAGGAAGTTGAGGAAAATCCTCCATGAGATCCAGCTGTGAGTTATTTTCTCAATGGGTGATCAAAGTGGGAGGGCCCAGCCCATGGTGGGTGGAGCCATCCCTAGGCTGGTGGTCCTGGGTTCTATAAGAAATCAGGCTCAGGGGCTAGAGATGGCTCAGGGCTTAAGAGCACTGACTGATCTTCCGGCGGTCCTGAGTTCAATTCCCAGAATAAAAAGAAAACAGGCTCAGCAAGCCATGGGAAGGAAGGTGGTACGCAGCACCCTCCATGTCCTCTGCATCAGATCCTGTCTCCGGGTGCCTGCCCTGCTTGAGTTCCTGTCCTGACTTCCTGTGGTGATGAACAGCTATGTGGAAGTGTAACCCTTTCCTCCCCAACTTGACAGGGTCTTGAGTCACTTGGGAAGAGTCTCAATAAGGGACACGTTCTAGAACAGGTTGGTTTGCCAGAAGGCCCATTGATTAAGTCTTGATTATGTTCACTGAGGTGGGAAGACCCAGCCTAAAAGTGGGCGGCACCATTCCCTCCGCTTGGGTCCCGGACTGAATAAAAGTATTGCTCTCATTGACGTTGCTCTGTGTGAGTTTCTGTCTCTGCGGGAGCTCACACTCCGTCCCACTGAACCCACTGGCAATCCAGACAGGTGTGGTTGTCTGAAGTGTGTAGACTATAAACTATGGCTCAAAGGGGCTAACCTGTGCTCAAAGGGGGGAAAGTTGGTATTCACACCCACCACTGATCCACCGCTCTCCCCTGCGCCCTATAATCCACACAGGTTTTCAGTCTCCTCCTCATTCTGCAAAGTCATGATAACAGTATTTAACCCTTTACCTGCCGGGTGTGTGCGTACAGGTCCTGACTGGACTGATAGAACCACTCACTCGGGAACGAAAGAATGCTTTCCTTTTCTTTTTTTTTTTTTTTTTTTTTTTTTTTTTTCGGAGCTGGGGACCGAACCCAGAGCCTTGTGCTTGCTAGGCAAGCGCTCTACCACTGAGCTAAATCCCCAACCCCGAAAGAATGCTTTCCTAACTGCAGGATACAGGCCGTGCGCCAGGCAGAACCAGACAGAAGATTAGTGGGCAGCAAGCAATCTTTTCACCACTGTAAACACAGGTACTGATATTCACAGAAAGTCTTCTGCGATCGACAAAGGTTGGTCAGCCCACGGTCTCTTCGGTAGATTCTAAACAGGGGAAAGGCAAACCGAAACCGAAACCAAACTAATGGCGTTAAACTGAAGGCGCAGTGTGCACGACTCACCATCACAAGGAAGAAGCGTGCAGCCATGAAGCTGAAATAGTCAAATATGAAGATGGAACCTATTCCAAAGAAGAACACACCGATGGTCGTGCACCACAGGGCCACTCGCCTTCCAAATCTGAAAAAGAAGGAGGACGGGAGGGGAGGGCGGGACAGACTCTGGGGCCTGTCCAGTTCTTATAGGACAAACCATTCGACGTCACGTATGTGATTTCAGACATTCATGCATTTTGAACAAATCGCGAGTTTACACATCTTCAGGAGACCAGGCCTTCAGTGTGGGGGCCCTCGGCTAAGCTGACGCGCTCAGAGCACTGGACCACCACCACCCTCCCCCAGGACGGAGGGAGGAGAAGGAGATGCCTTCCTAGCCCTCCCCTCCGTTTGCTTATTTTCTCTGCTAGCAACCAAGGCAGTGGCAGTTCTTGTTACCCCTTTAAAAACTGAACCCCGGGACCTGAGAGATGACTCCCCGATTAAGAGTGCTGGCTGCTGGGGCAGAAACCGGATTCGTTTCCCAGGATGCTCTTGGTGGCTCACGGTTGTCTGTTAACTCGGGTTTAAGGGGGCCTGACGCCCTCTTCTGGCCTCTGTGGGCAACAGGCATGCACGTGGTGTGTGCACATTCACGCAGGCAAAACACGCACACACGTAAAGTAAAAATTAATAAATCTCTCAAAACCAAACTGATGTCTTGCTACCTTCTGCTCCTGTGTAGCATCGTCATTGAGAGAGGGACTTCTTTGGAGAAAACCAAACCAAATAGCATTCCTGCCGCTTTCATACAACCCCAGTGCCTTAAAACAAAGCCTTGTCAGCTAAACGCCTCTGTGGCCTTGGTCGATTCACGGGGCTGTGTGACCACAGTTTCTGTCTTATTCTGAGACCTATATATACATCAACTCCCTGGAGGAACAGAACTTAGGAGACACTCCCACTCCCTGGCCTCCTAGCTTCTGGAAACCACCAATCAGTTTTCTCTCGCATTTACCTGTTTGGGAAACTTCATATAAATGGAGTAAGTCTTTGGTCTGCCGTCTTTTACTTGGCCTCCTGGTCTCATGAGTCACCTGTCACAGCACGACTCCTTTTTCATGGCTGAGTAATATTCCTCCAGGTTTTTTCAGTGAGCACACATTTGGCTTCTGTTAACGCTGCTCTAAGCATTTGTGAACAGGTTTTGTGAGAACTTGTTTTTAATTTTCCTGGGTTTATTCACTCCATGTGTTGTTGTTGTTGTTGTTGTTGTTGTTGTTGTTGCTTTTGTTCATTTTGTTTTGTTGTTTGTTTGTTGCTAGGCTTTTATCCAAGATGGCTTCCTTGGTTTTACCACCTCACTAGTAATGACAGTCACAGTTTTTCCACATCCTTACCAGTACCTGCTGGTTATCTATAACCATCCCAGTGAGAATGAACCACTGTCTCACCATGGCCCTAAGTTACATTTTTTTTTAATTCTCATGATGCTGAAAACCTTTTCAAGTGTCTAGGGGCCATCTGTGCTATCTGTACTTACTATTTGAGAACTATTGATCAGAGTCTCTTATGTGCTTTTAAATTAATTTGTTTTTTAATGCTGAATTTTAAGTTATCTATATTTTCCAAGTGTGGTGGCACATACGTTTAATCCCAGTAATTGGGAGGCAGAGGCATGGGGATCTTTGTGAGTTCAAAGTCAACTTAGTCTTCATAAATAAATTCCAGGATAGTCAGGGCTATGTAGAGAAATCCTATCTCACCACCACCCCCAAAAGTTATGTATATTTTGGATATAAAATCCTTGACATATATATGATTTGAAAATATATGTCCCCCTGTGAGTGATCTTTGACAAATGGTTTTAAGGAGTGGGATATAAATATGGATGTGTTCTAGACAATAGGTTTAATTGGGACCGAAAAGGAAAAACAAACACATAAGGACATGGGAAACTGTCACGCTTCAGTCTCTGTCTTAGTTAGGACTGCTATTACTGTGGCAAAACACTGTGACTAAGCTAGTTTGGGGGGAAAGGGTTTATTTAACTTAGGCCAATGTGGATCACATCACTATTCATCACCAAAGGAAGTCAAAACAGGAACCCAAACAGAACAGGAACCTGGAGGCGAGAGCTGATACAGAAGCCATGGAGGGATGCTGCTTGCTGGCTTTCTCCTTACGGCTTGCTCAGCCTGCCTTCTCATAGAACCCAGGACCATCAGCCCAGGGATGGCACCACTCACAACGAGCTGGGTCCTCCCAAATCAGTCACTAATTTAAAACAATGCCCTATAGCCAGATCTTATGGAGGCATCTTCCCTCCTAATTCAAATCGACATAAAACTAGCCAGGACAACTGACCTCTTGTCAACTTGACACACAAACAAATCGCTAAGCCACAACCTTTCCTTTCTTGTTTATCCCCAAGATCTCACACTCCTATGAACATCACAATATAAAGTATTCCAAGTTTTTAAAGAGTCACACAGTCTTCAAGTTTCTCGGCTGTGGGAAGAACCAGGGCGCAGTCACAATCAAATCAACATGAAACCAAGCTTGAACCATGTAAGTGACTCAAATGTCCGAGAACCTGGGATTCACTCTCAATCTTCTGCTGGGTCACTGCCTCTGGTTCTTCCCTCTGCAAACTTCCCTAGAAGTTTGTCTTCTAGGGTCTGGCTGCCTCCATTCTGGTGCTGCTGCCGTTCTTGGTTGGTCTTCCTGTGGTACTGGCTTCTCCAAGATGCTGGGGTCTTCTGCCGCAACCGGGCTGCACTTTTACCACCAGCCTCTCATGGGCTCTCTTCATGGTGCCAAGCCTCAAATCCTTTGTGTGACCCCTTCAGTCCTGGGCCTTCATCTACATCTGCAGCTGCACCTTCACCAATGGCCTCCATGGCCTCTCAGGGTTCCAAATCTTGGCTGTTCTTCGTGACCCCTTCATGCCTTCAAAACCGGTACCACCTGGGTGACTCTCACACATCACCAAGTCCAGCTGCACGAGGCACAACCTTGGCCACTATGAACAGAGTGGAACATGTGCCCCTGTGGCATGATGGGGCATCTTTTGGGTATATGCCCAAGTGCATAGCTCGTGTGCACTGACTTTCAAGAAACACTTCCCAGAAGATTTCACCTCTATGATGCTGGCCTCTTTTTTAACTACTGCTGAATTCTTAGTCCCAGCCGACCAACATCAAGATTTCCAGCAATGCCAAGATTTCATTTTAGTGGTTCTAGTGTCTTGCTAATCACTCCAGCTAACCAGAACCACAGCATCTTAATTCAAAATAATAAACAGCCCAACAGAGTCCTTTTTTTATTACTTTTATTTTTTTATAGTCCAATTGTTACCCCCCTTCCAGGCTGCCCTCCCACAGTTCCTCATCCCATTCCTCCTCCCCACTGTCTCCAAGAGGATGTCCCCTTCCTTAACCCCCGGCCAGGCCTCCTCACTCCCTGGAGCCTCAAATCTCTTGAGGGCTAGGCAAGTCTTCTCCCACTGAGGCCAGACCAGGCAGTCGTCTGCTGTACATGTCGGGGCCTCGAACCAGCTCATGTATGCTGCCTGGTTGGTGGCTCAGTGGCTGAGAGATCTCAGGGGTCCAGGTAAGTTGAGACTGGCGGTCTTCCTATGGGGTCACCTTCCTCCTCAGCTTCCTCCAGCCTTTCCCTAATTCAACCACAGGGGTCCCCGACTTCAGTCCAATGGTTATAAGTATCTGTGTTAGTCTCGGTCAGCTATTGTTGGGCCTCTCAGAGGACAGCCATGCTAGGCTCTTGTCTGTAAGCACACCATAGCATCAGTAATAGTGTCAGGCATTGGAGCCTCCCCTTGACCTGGACTCTAAGTTGGGCTGTCACTGGACTGCCTTTCCCTCAGGCTCTTCTCCAGTTTTGTCCCTGCAGTTCTTTCAAACAGGAACAATTCTGGGTCAGAGTTTTTGACTGTGGAATGGCAACCCCATCCCTCCACTTGATGCCCCGTCTTTCTCCTGGAGGTGGGCTCTACAAGTTCCCTCTCCCCACTGTTGGGCATTTCATCTAAGATCCCTCCCTTTGAGTCCTGAGAGTCTCTCACCTCCCAGGTCTCTGGTACTTTCTAGAGGGTCCCCTGTCCCCCATCAAGGTTGTCTATTTCCATTCATTCTGCTGGCCCTCAGGGCTTCTCTCCTGCATGCCCCCCATACCTGATCCCCCTTTCCCCTCCCCCTCCTCTCTCACCCCCAGGTCCCTCCCTCCCTCTGCCTCCTGTGATTACTTTCTACTCCTTCCCAAGTGGGATTAAAGCATCCTCTCTTGGTCTCTTCTGCTTGTTAACCTTCTTGAGTTCTATGGATTGTATCGTAGGTATCCTGTTCTTTTTTGGCTAATATCCACTTATTAGTGAGTACAGACCATGCATGTCCTTTTGGATCTGAGTTACCTCATTCAGGATGATACTTTCTAGTTCCATCCATTTGCCTGTAAAATTCATGATGTCCTCGCTCTTAATAGCTGAGTAGTATTCCATTGTGTAAATGAACCATGTTTTTCTGTATCCATTCTTCAGTTGAGGGACATCTGGGTTGTTTCCAGCTTCTGGGTATCACAGATAAGGTCACTATGAATATAGTGGAACACATATCCTGTGGCATGGTGGGGCATCTTTTGGGTATATGCCCAAGAGTCGTATAGCTGGGACTTCAGGTAAATCTATTTCCAATTTTCTGTGGAATCTTCAGACTGATTTCAAGAGTGGCTGTACCAGTCTGCAATCCCACCAATAATGGAGGAGTGTTCCTCTTTCTCCACATCCTCGCCAGCATCTGCTGTCACCTGAGTTTTTGATCTTAGCCATTCTGACTGGTGTGAGGTGGAATCTCGGGGTTATTTTGGTTTGCATTTCCCTGACTAAGGATGTTGAACATTTCTTTAAGTGCTTCTCAGCCACACAAGATTCCTCTGTTGTGAATTCCAACGTAGTCTTTAAACTTCACAAGCCCCACCTCCATCACACAACATTCTTATCTTCCAAGCTCCTAGAGAACAGCTCGTCAAGCGCTGAACACTCGATGGCTTCTCTTGCATAAAGTTCCAAAGTCCTTCCATAATCTTCCCCAAAACAGCATGGTCAAGTGGGTCATAGCGATATCTCACAGTCCTGATACCAACAGTCCTGATACCAACTTGTCTTAGTTAGGGTTTCTATTGATTCAATTAAATGTCATGATGAAAAAGCAAGTTGGGGAGGAAAGGGTTCTTTTGGATCACACTTCCACATTGTCGTCTATCAGTGAAGGAAGCCAGGACAGGAGCTCCAGCAGGGCGGGAACCTGAAGCAGGAGCTGATGCAGAGGCCATGGAGGGGTGCTGCTCCCTGGCTTGCTTCCCCATGACTTGCACAGCCTGCTTTCTTACTGTACCCAGGACCATATGGCCAAGGATGGTACTGCCCACAGTGGGCTGGGCTCTCCTGCTGTCAATCACTAAGAAAAGGCCCCATAGATCTTGTAGAGGCATTTCTCAATTAAGGTTCTCTCCTTTCAGATAATTCTAGCTTATGTCAAGTTGACCTAACCTATCCTGCAAGGTCTCCCTTAGGCTTCTCAGCTTCCACACACATCAGTAGGGACTGCTGGCCACACCCATGGGTGCTTCCCCACCCTATCTGAGACAAGAACACCACCAGAAACTTTTTTTTTTGGTTCTTTTTTTCGGAGCTGGGGACCGAACCCAGGGCCTTGCGCTTCCTAGGTAAGTGCTCTACCACTGAACTAAATCCCCAGCCCCCAGAAACTATTTTTAACTATTGCTGATGAAGCCCTTCTGCTACACCAGTGTCCTCTCTCTCTCTCTGCAGGAGAACAGCATCTCTGAATGGCCACAGACCATCAAAGAGGGGGCCCCTCAGCTTCCTGTCCTGACCACTTGTCTGCACAGCCTACATCTACCCACCTCCTCCAAGACCTTAATGTACCTGGCTCTCTTTTTTTTTCCTCCTAGCTCCTACGTTCCTCAGTCTCATCCACCCTCAATGATAACGTGTCAAGGACAAAAAGGGCTTTAGTCATGCTGCATTTACTTCCTCCATGGATGTAACAAATGGATGACACCACATGCTATTACCTTCTACACACCTACATGTCCTTAGTCACCCACTCCATACATCTTCGTGGCTACAGGCAGTGTTAACTGTGAACAGCCCATCCTGTAATCTCCATAACCCAGGGGTAGTGCTAACTTGTCCAAACTATCTGTTCAGCTGGAACCCCAGCTTGCCCCCTTCCCCTACATGCTCCAGAGGATTCTACCTCCTCCCTCTTCCTCCAACCCCACCCACTGGGAAAACCTCCAAATAGAAAAGGTCCCCAAAATGCCCAGTCCGAAGTTCCTGGCATTCCTGACAAATGTCCCAACCCTCCCTCTCCTGAAGCCACAAGCCCCCCCACACACGCACACACAAACACACATGCACACGCACAGAGGCACACATGTATGCACACACATATGCACACATACACGCATATACACACAAGCACACACATGCACGCACACACATGCACAGAGGCATGCCAGACTTCCTGCTCCCTGAACACTCATCCCTCTGTTGCATTAGTTTTTTTTTTTTCTTTTTTTCGGAGCTGGGGACTGAACCCAGGGCCTTGAGCTTGCTAGGCAAGTGCTCTACCACTGAGCTAAATCCCCAACCCCTCGCATTAGTTTTAAAATGCTTCCAGATGTATCTTTGCCTTTCCCTGCCTACTTTTCCTGCTTCCTATCAACCCTGAACTGTTTACATCGTTTACTTCAGCTGGCCTTTCTCACCTCACACCACTACACCACTTTCATCCCCTCAAACAAAGTCAGCGCTGGCCCTACTTCTGTATCTGGTCATTCATTTCCTTTCTCTAGCTTCTTTCCTGACATTCTAACCTTCCTCGAGTCCACCAGGCACAAAGGAAGGAAATCAATTTGCTTTGAGTTAGCATCTTTTGCTCTCTGATACAGGTTTCCACGCACTGGAGGAACAGAGAAAAGGTATTTCAGCACATTTACCGAGGGCTGGAGATACACTGAGCACATTTCAATAACAACAAAAAAAATGCTTAAATAATCATTTTGGCACCCATCTGCCAGGGAAAAACATCGTCACTCAGCACCTACGAGCGAGCATTTGCAATGATACAACACAGGATGGCTCCACCAGAACAAAGTCCTTCAGACATATTTCACAGCTGTGTCCTAGAGGCAAGGGATTCTGATCTAAGCTTGCTGTCTCTGAGTCCCCAGTGCCCCAAACATGCTTGTAAAACTCACAGCTGTGAGGACAAAACATGTTCATCTTTGTGTTAGCCTAGGCGCTTAAAAAAAAAAGTGGTCTGTGTCTACTCCGAGATAAAATTTGTTCTATGTTAGAGTTCTGCGTTTATTTTAATGTGAATGCTTAAAAATGTGGCTGTTCCCTAGCAAGCGGAAGGCCCTGGGTTCGGTCCCCAGCTCCGAAAAAAAGGAAAAAAAAATGTGGCTGTTCCGTGAAGTATGTGATGGTCTGCACTCCAAAATGAATGTTGAAATACAATCCCCCAAATACCCAAGATGTTCATGTCGTGAGGACTCCCCAACTCCTGGATGGAATTAAACCCTTACAATAGGGTTCAAGATTGACAGAAGAATTATCCAGCCCCACCCCCATGCCTTCTTCTGAGTAAGATTGTATTAATCTCTGGAGGCTGCAGCAATAACACGCCATCTTGGAGTCAGAGAGCAGGCCTCAGCAGCTATGAGTCCTGCTGACCTCTCTTATCTCAGATCTCCCAGACGCTAGGAGTGAGGAATAAATCCCTTTTGTGTATAAGCTACCAGTATTTGGCATTCTTGCTGTGGAAGTGCAAAGGGCCTATGACGAGCCAGCTAATTAGATTGTCATATTTATAAATAATATGGCCTAAGGCCACCTGTCTTTAAAATCAAGTCTAAAAAAAGTCAAGAAAAAAAATATAGGAATAATTATTATTCATCTAGTGGCTATATGTCCTAAGTGTTTTCTTCTGTATTACTCTTTAAAAGAAGGCTTCAGGATGAGGGATTTTGTGGGGCATCAGTTTGTAAGCTAGCATTCCGAAACAGATGAGCCTGTTTCCCCAGCAAGCACAGCTAATCGACAGTCCTAGCAGTGTCCAAGCCCAGGCGGGCTGCTCGGTCGGTCATCTGACCACTGTGTTACTCTGTATCCCTAATTGATGGATCAGCAAGACGGCACACATTAGATAGGAAGTGTGAAAATAACTGGGGCTAGGACATAATGCTCTGCCCCACCCTCACCCCAGAAAACCCAGACAGAAAGTTGAATCCTACACCATGCAACAGGGCTAAATATTGCTTTTTTTTTTTTTTACCTGTCAGAAAGGTAGCTAAAAGTAATTGCTCCCAGCAGCATGGCGAATATAAACAAGGGCTGGATCATGTTCGCGTACCATTTCTGATCACAGACCAGGTTGAAACTTCCCACCACAGAACTTCTCCATTTGCTTTGGTCGTAGATGTAGCCATCGGAGCAAGGGCTGTCCCGCTTATAGCCACTGTACTCATAGCCCAAGTGGGACGTGTTCTCCCTCCAAGTCCTGCTACATCTGGTGAGCTCCCAGATCTCACCGTCGTGCAGCTCCACCATAATGTGGTCTTTGTGCTCTGGAGACCGCAGGGCCAATATGTCCTCCAACCTCCAAGCAGACACGTTGCGGAAAACAGCCTTCCGCACCGTGCCTGGGGGCTTGCACGCATGTTCAGGGATAATCGACATGAACACGGAAGACAGGAAGTGGATACCACAGGAGATGCTCTGGTAGGCACATATGAGATACAGGGCTATCTGGAACCTGTAAAAAGAAGGAAGGGCTAGGGTAAATATGAAGGGTCTCCATCAGATATGACCTCACTACACTTACATGCATATAGATAGGTAAATACGGAAATAATTACAGGTGCTTCTCTCTCGCGTGCGTGCATGCGTGCGTGTGCGTGCGTGCGTGCGTGTGCGTGCGTGCGTGCGTGTGTGCGCATTTACTAAAGTTTTAGTTCCACACCCATCTCATTAAGTCATTCCGACATACAAGTGTGCGAGCGAGTTCATTTATTGAGCAAACAACCTTTGCCGGGCAACTCATTAGAAAGCCGACCTAACTTAAGAAAAATTCATATTTACTATTTTTTTCAAACCTGACATGAGAATATCTCTACTTCTCAACAAGTAATTAGAACGCCGAGTGTCACCGGCTACCCTCGGAGGTAATTAAACCAGCTCTCTGTGTGACCGGAAGTCAGCAGCAAGTTTGCTCATCGCGCCAAGTCCTCAGCGGGAAGCTATTCTGATGCCCTGTAAGCCAGTGGCCTCCAGGCCTCTAACTGCAGAACACAGAGAGCTTAGCACTGCCAGCAGGCAAATTGGTTAAAGTTACAGGCAGCACATTCCAAATCTGGTGGTGTGAAGTTTTTTACTCAGAGGGCTGCAGTGTATAGTCAAGTGTGCGTCGTATGGAAAAACAGGAAGTCTTGACTGAGAAAAAAATGCCATCATTTTGGCCTGCAGGCACACCTATGGTGAATTTTCTTAATTTGACTGATGTGGGAGGGTCCTACTCACTGTTGACGGTGCCACCCCTGGGCAGGTGGTCCTGGGGGCATATAAGAAAGCAGGCTGAGCAAGCCATGGGAAACAAGCCAGAGAGCAGCTCCGGTCCATGGGCCCTACTCTAACTTAGTTCCTGTCTTTTGGTTCCTGCCTTGAGTTCTTGGCTTCCCTCAGTGGACTATGACCCAAGCAAGATATGGGAGCCAAATAAAGCTGTTCCTCCCAAGTCTGCCCCACAAGCACGAGGATGAGCTCAGACCCCCAGCTCCCACCTGAGAAACCAGCAAGAACCTTTCTTATCAATGTTGCTGGGGTAAACAAAGCATCCCTGAGGCTATCCCCGCCACGTCCAGCCTCTAAGCGAGCTCCAGAGACTCCCTAAGAGACCTTAGCTTGAAAAATAGGAAGGGGGCTGGAGCGATGGCTCCCTCTGTAGTCCAGACTGGTCTAGGACTCACTGTGGAGGCCAGACTGGCCTCGAGCCCTCAGCAGTCTCCTGCCTCAGTCTCCCGAGTGCCGGGATTATAAACAGCAGTCACCATGCCTGGCTATGGAGTAATTTCTAGCTTCAAACGGAAACTAAACACTAACTTCTCTGATTGCTTTAGTTAGCTCCTTAAACACAAGGAGAAAATGAGATATTATTACCAACTATCTGCCTTGCAGATGAGTGTCTGTAGAAACCTCCGGAAACCTTTTCCTTTTATTGTTTGCTTTCTTTTTATTTTTAAACCATTTTTAATTTTTTAACCTTTATTTTATGTGAATGGGTATTCTGCCTACATAAGTGTCTGTATGCTATGCGCATGTTGGATCCCAAGATCTGAGGCTGCCACATGGGTTCTGGGAATTGAACCCAGGTCTTCTGGAAGAGCAACCAGTGCTTTTAACCCTTGATCCATCTCTCCAGTCCCCCAACCCTTTTATAAATGGTGTCTTCCTATATAGTTGAGGCTGGTCTGGAACTTTCTGTCACCTTCCCAGAACTAGGACTGCATATGCAGACCGCTTCTAACCATGTATTTCTACAGTTTTTTGTAAACCTCCAAGGTACATTATTAACCCAATTTTACAGATCGGGAGGTGGAATCCCGATGAAACACTCAGGCCAATTATAGTTCATATGTGAGAGCTGACCCCTTCATCCCTATGTTAGTCTGCTGTGGGTCCTTGACCATACAGCTTCCATTTCGCAGTCGTTCAAACAAGGATTCCAACGTGTCTTTTGCAGTGAGCATCAAATTAAAGGACACATGCATACAGTGGGTATCTATATGAAAACAAAGGCTAACTATCAGCCAAGAAAACCTGCCAGACCCAGAGGGAGAACGTACTAGGGTGCGTATCGGGATTCATCTTGAACTTTGGGAAAGAACACGATTGGGCTGGCAGTTTTTCTATACCTGTGGCCGTGCCTTCCAATCGTGTTTTTTTTTTCCCATTGGTGTGGTCTAGAGAGCACCCTAAGTCCCAACTGTCCCAAAGGGGCAGGCTACTGCCTGTGCCTGCCAAGTCCGAGCAGACTCCAGCGCCCCCTGTGGCCAGAGGCCAAAAGGACAAGCCAGTCCGTGGGTTATTGGCCAGACTTCTGCATGCATTCAATAGGGGGTTGAGAAGCTGTGGAACCCATCCCAACCGACAGAAACAGACACCTCAGCGCCCCGATCACGTGCCACCCCACTCTGGCTCCATGTCCTCTTCTGCCTCCCTACCTGCCGAAGTGTCCCACGTGGTCAAAAATCAGTTCCACGTTGCAGGACTCCATGTCAGGATGGCAGAGCCGAGCACCCTGGAGGGCGAGCGAGCACCTCGCCACGCCCTGGGGTGCCCCTGCCGGGGAGGCCTCTGGCCTTCCTTCCCAGCAGCCCACGCGTCTCAGGGATGCCTCGTGAGCCACATCCTGCTGCTCCGTCACACGTGCATCAACCCCTGCTGGGTGCTTTCCCACACACCCCACGCTGCTCCCAGGACTCCAAGATCCAGGGAAGTGTCAGCACTTCAGGAGGTTTAGGAAACGCAGGGCCCCTGGCTTAGTCTCGGGACATCAAAAGCACCCCATCTTGAACAGGACACGCCTTTGCTCCCTAAACTTTCATGCTTACGAATCTACGATGTGGTGGGTTTTAAGGACACATTTTAAGTAAACATTTGCTATTTCATTCCCAGAAATTCAGGTGTCCTGAGAGAACTCAGGAAGGACTTTGTTGTTGTTTCATGGAGGTGGGGGATGGGGGTGGGAGGTGGGGGTGGGGCTGGGAGGTGGGGGAGAGGTCGGGGGAGGGGGTGAGAGGTGGGGGATGGGGGCGTTGTTTTATGTATCTGGGTTGTATTGTGTTGTGTTGTGTTGCGTTATGATGGTGCCTGGCTATGTAGCTGAGCTGGCTGGGTCAAACCCGGGAGCTTCCTACCTCTGCCGGCTGTGCCCACCCCTCCTCCTCCAACCCGAACCCTCAGAGATGGGATTTCAGTGGCCGCCCCTCATCCTCCAGCCCCGCACCCACTTTAGCTCACAATGAAACTGACCAAAATGGTCCAAAAAGAAGAAGCAGGTCTGAAGATGAGAGATTTTACAAAATCTCTGAATATATTCATTAAGGAGCCTGGAGCACAGAGGAGAATTTAGAAAAGAGGTACATTCAAAGCATCTGCATTGGGCGCCGGACAGCTCCAACCTGCCCCCTGGTGGAAAACTTCTCTAAGAATGGGTATTACACAGACTTATAAAGAACCCAACATCCTCCTCTTCAGTGTGGGAACAAAATTACGTATGAAGCTTGGGCTGCCTCTCAACCAGTGCATCTTCCTTTACAGCACATACATTGAATAAAGACGACCCCAATAACAGCAAAACAGGAAGTTAGGAGCCCCTGACTCTGACCCTCTGAGACAAACTTAAGTAGGATAATGACTAAGTAATTCAAAACAGGACCAAAGCAAGGATGACACATAAATTCAAATCATAAAGTTCTCATTGCAGTTTTGACTATCAGAAAGGATTTAACAGCAGTGTATGATTTTAGGAACTCTTACAGGATAGTTATTAAGGATTATGAAATCACCTATTTGTCTACACAGCACCACTACAAGACAGTACATCTTCCTTGTTCTGCAGAGATCTGCTCAAAAGGGTGAGCTAATACCTAGATGTTGTTATATATTTTTAATAATAACAGAAAAAGCATATTAATAGCAAGAATCTTTCCCAAAATGGATTTCTCCTGGGCCTTGTCTACTAGAGAAAATCTGTTGTTTTTTTTTTAATCCAAGGCAGACCCATCTCAGCAAGATCACCTGATTGTTTTTTAGCTTCTACTTGTTGGCTCCTGGCAGATGGGGGTCACCACAGCATAAAGAACTATATTAAAGGGTCACAGCATTAGGAAGATTGAGAACCACAGCACTATAAGACCCTATGTCTGGAAGTCTCACTTTCAAATACAAAAACTAGAATGTTAAGTCTCCTTAAAGTCAAGGAAACAGTAAACATCTCCAGCGACAGGGAGCACACTGCAAAGAAACCTTCAGACAGAAGAAAGGAAAACTGAGGCTGGCTCTCAAGCTACCAAATGATGATATTCCCCCTCCTGGTGGGGGAGGGGACTGTGTGAGTGTCTGTCTGTGTGAGTATCTGTATGTGTGTGTCTATGTGTGTCTGTGTGTGTGTGTCTGTGAGTGTGTGTCTGTGTGTGTATGTATGTGTCTGTGTGTGTGCGTGTGTGTGTATGTGTATGTCTCTGTGTGTGTATCTGTGTGTGTGTATCTGTGTGTGTATGTCTGTGTGTGTGTCTGTGTGTGTGTCTGTATGTGTGTCTGTGTGTATCTGTGTGTGTGTCTGAGTGTGTCTGTGTGTATGTCTGTGTGTGTATCTGTGTGTGTATATCTGTGTGTGTGTGTGTGTGTGTGTGTGTGCTCCCATGCCAGTAGTCCAGATGATTAAACTAGAAGTCAAATTACGGTATTCAAACAAAGAGTTCCAAGGAGACAGAATGAGGGTAGCCATCGAGGGAGGGAAAAGGGAATGCTAGCCACTGGGAAAGGGGAAAGGCATTGATTGGTGATCAGTCACTGACATTGCAGTCTGACAAGAGCAAAGAGGCTCTTCCTAGGATTGTTGTTTCACGATGTCAAGGAACCCACAAACCTGTGTTGGGACAGAGTGACACAGGAGACTTCAGTTTCATGCCCCATGTTTCCTCCAAGGTAAAGAATTGCACCAGCTCATTTTGCTCAGTGCACAAGCCAAAATTCAAAAGTTACTGTCGGAACACTGGGAGAGGTGCCACAGGCATGTACTCCCTCACTAGGGGAAGTAAAGGCAGGAGAGGCAGCAGTTCAAGGTTCTTGGACTACGTATCAGTTTGGAGACAGGCTGGACTGCTTGACACTGTGAGCAAGCAAAAGCAAATGTTACTGTGGTCTAACAGGGACCATTTGTCTGGTCTTTGCCCCGGTTCCTGGTATGATGTCATCATACGCTTGGAACTTCTTGGCACAGATAACTACAGCATCTTCTGTCATCCACAGCGATTTTCAGCCACACTGAGTTTATGCTATAAGGTTGCTCGAATGGGGTCGTTCTCAAGCTTCATGGTGCGCAACCCTTTAACACAGTTCTTCCTATTGTAGTGACCCCCAAACCATAAATCATTCTCATCGCTACTTCATAGCTGTAATTTTGCTACGACTATGAATTGCGATGTAAACATCTATGTAGAGAGACTAAATTGTGTGTTGTATGAATGCATCACTGGGCAATAGAAAACCTACAGCCTACAGGAAAGGGTAAAATGAGAGGTGGGACATCCGTAGGGAGACAGAATTCTAGGGTGGAGAGAAAGTGGAGGGTTCACCCCATGTCATGAAGAACAGATGGTTGGGAGCGGAGCAGAGGTAACCAGCCACAGGGCAGAATTTATATTAGAATACAGAGGACTTGAGTTATGAGGTAGCAGAAGAATGAGCCAAAGTGTAAGGCCAAAGTGTTAGTAAATATAGAGCCTCAGAGTCATCATTCTGGGAGCTTGGGGCGGGAGATGTGCACCAGCACATCTGTGTTTTCCAGTGGTCTCAGGTGATCCCTGTAGAAGGGCCGTTCAACCTTCAAGGGGTCAAAACCCACAGGTTGAGAATGGCTGCTCTAATGGGTTTCTAGGTGGCTTCAGGATGGGCTGAGCTCTCTTTGGTTACAGGATGAAACTTTTATCCTCTGCTTCTTTCTGAAAAGGAAAAGCTAGAGACTAAATCAATCCCCACCACCAAAGACTTGGCCTTCATGCTTATGTAATGAATGCCCGAAGAGTGGGTACTTTCAAACCGTGAGCCAGGAGATTTGGGGCTCTAAAAGCCTTGAGCGCTCAGAACTCAGTGAGCTGCTATGGAGGATAACACTGAGAGTAGTGTGGAAAATGGAAGCCTGGCTTGAAGAGCTTCAGAGGAGAGCAAAGACTACCACCGACCATTGTGACGTGCTTGAATTAAGAATCTGGAATTAAAAGTTCTCCTTTACCGGAACCATAGATCACGCTGGCAGCAGAACCTGGCAAACAATGTGTAAGGCTCTCCTACGTGGTACTGGGTTTGAAGAGGTCGAGGAGAGCAGCCAAGGCTCTGATGGCACTGTGTGACAGGGTCAGAGTCTCTCTGAAGAGAAGCCAGAAGAGGCCATTGAACAACCTCCACTGGTGTAGATTACAAACCAGAGAAAAGGGCCCAAGCCCCTTGGAGCCCAGAAGATTATGAGCGAATCACACATGTCTGACACTGAGCTTTTAAGACTATTAGATTTTGAATTTGTATTAATCTAATTGTAATTGTACCCAGAGGGTCTTCTCTTTTAGGATAAGTATTTAACTCGATTTTTATTTTACAGGAACCCACAGTTAAGAGACTTTATATATTGTAAATGACTTTAAACTTTTAAAACATTTGAGTTTTTAAAGACTGTGATACGGGAATAGTTTTTCGGGGATTTATTATTAATTAATTAATTAATTAATTAATTTGTAGCCTGCCTTCACAACTTGAACTTTCACCTGACCTTATAACCAAGCTAATCATATCCTTTCAGGTCACCTAAAGCTATGTACTGTGGACTCTGCCTGCCGACGTTTAACTTATCTTCAAGGAAAACAATGCAATCTCACTCCACCACAGACTCCTCCTGCAGTCAACTGTCGCAAGCCAAGCTGAACTCACAGCTTTAATCTTAAACTCTGCTCCCTGTCCCTCCCTCACAGCCCTCCATGCTCCTGACTCAGGGCACTTGTGTGAGACGCAGTGACTGGATCTAGGAGCACTGTTGAAAGCGGGGACGCAGGGCCCACGTGAGCCACACAAGGTCAGTAATGTCTGTTTATGGCCTGGCTTGCTGCTCTTGGTCGGTGAGATGCGAAAATCATCTTCTTCCCTTTTAAAACTCATGCAAGATACTGATCAAGGCAAAGTTTACATTCCTTTCTTATGCCAGGCTAAACGTGCTGTTCGATAAGTAAAAATGATGGCCCTCGGGGTTGGGGATTTAGCTCAGTGGTAGAGCGCTTGCCTAGCAACCGCAAGGCCCTGGGTTCGGTCCCCAGCTCCAAAAAAAAGAAAAAAGAAAAAAAAAATGATGGCCCTCGGTTAAAGGGACTGGACTCTTGGCTAAGTGACTCCAGGAGCCTCTCTCTTTCCTGTGACACTGCTATGCTGTGTGACTTTTAAAGCTATCGTACTAGGTGTTATATCGTGATCTTAACCTGGTATCTTGGGAGAGACACAAGAAAGGGACGTGTTGGTGTCACGTTGGCACGAGGGGTCAGCTGTGCTATTTAGTTCATGTCCACTTTGCATGAACTGGGAAGACAGAATCTCAGCTGAGGAATGGCCTCCATAAGACTAGCCTGTGGGAATTGCTGGGGAGCATTTGACTGGTGATTATTGGAGGGGGGCCCAGGACACTGTAGTCAGTGCAAGGCGGTCCTGGGTTGCGTAAACAAGCGAGCCGGTTAAGCCAAGGAGAGCAAGCCAGTAAGGAACATTGCACCAAGGATTTTGTTTCAGTTCCTGCCCTGAGCTCCTGCCCCAGATGAAGGACTGGGGGCCATAAACTGAAATGAACCACTTCCTCCCCGTCCAAGTCGCTTTCGGTCCGTGTTTTATCACAGCAACAGAAACCAAGCTGGGGCAGAGAGACAATAAATTTCTGTTAGCTAAGTCACTCTTGCCTGTGTAACTTTTCTGCATCCCAAGACACTTGGGTATCCATTCAAAAATATTCACTTCAGGAATGTGGAGCTGGCCCAGAGGTTAAGAGGGTGTGCTTCTCTTCCTGGGGAAACAACCATAGCTCCTAGCATCCATG